>NW_028301552.1:3182500-3332500 GCF_042242905.1 Orbicella faveolata | reverse complement strand
AAAGGCACAAGGTAATTCGGAGTTATGGCCTATTATGAGAAGGTCGAGGAATGCAATTGTCATAAGGAACCCTGGTCAAAGAAAGGAAAGAGAACTAAAATTGTACAGACGGTTGGCAGTAGCTTTATAATCTGAACGAAAAAGTTAAGACGAAAGACGGTGGAAGTTCCTTGTGGAAGTTCCTTGTGAAAGTTCTATTAGCTTATGGCATGAAGGGGACAGATGCATAGTGAAGGATTTTGAAAAGGTTGCTGTTACAAATAATAATTATATTGCAGTACAACAAAATTTAACTTACCGTTTCCGACCATGTGGATTTTGAATAGTCTAGAACAGGAGTTTTAGTAAGTTCAAATTAAACAAATACCTGGGACCCATGCTTTCTGGATAAGGAGGGCGCGCATTCCAAAGGAACATGATGTGAGCCCATGACAGCATTTCTCTGGCAAGAACACAGCCACCGCGGTAATGTATGTCATCAGCATACCGATCATCAGTGGAATCAGCAGATATGATAGTCTTCAATGCTGAGGGTCGTCTAGCAGCAACCTGAAGGCCATTGAATCCTCCCCAGCTTTTCCCATACATGCCTGGAATGCAAATCGCAGGAATTAAGTGGTTCTAATTTCAGAACTCGTTTTGTTTGACATATCTTTGGCATGCCAGTACCAAACTTGTACGTTATTAATAGAAATAGAATTCTTAATTACCCTTCAAACTAACCAGTTAAATTGCCACTATTGAGAATGCTAAACATGTCATCCTATAAAATTCTGAATGATGCAGCATATTGTAGACATCGAAAGCAAAACACTTCAATAGGCTTATGTTAAGTGCTGAAGAGGGAGGAGGTTGACGAAGGGTCTTCCCGCAGAGATTACATCCGGTTCTCCTCCCTTCTGTTTGAAGGGAGGAGAGGAGGTACAGTACCAAAACCCTGATCTTTGTCTTGTATTTCTTGGACTAACTTCTGTCGAGCAAAATCTTTATCTAATCAAACTTAACCATAGGACACGTTCTTCAGTAATTACCATATCGGTAGCTATGTGTGGGTCACACGGACATGTCCAAACTGACCTTGGAGGATTAAAAATGCTTTTAGAATAGACTAACCCAAGCATTTTCACGCGACTTTCAGAAGTGAACTACAAAGTTCTTGAGCAAGAAACCTAAACAGGATCTTTGTGGGAGATCCAGACCAAGGCTAGTAAACAAACCCAAACATGACTATCGATGGGGTTTTGTTAGGAGCTTAAGTATTCTCGATAAACTAAGATAAGCAACTTGAAGTCATAAGACTTTCTGTGTGGGCAGTCGGGTTCTAGAATCACAAGACTAACGCGCTGGCTACAAAATGATAAACAATCGATGATTACGAATCAAAAATACTCAATTCTATGAAAATTACTGAGCTTTACAACACTTCCTTCAATAGTGGCTCCTTCCTCTTTGTACTTTTGTTATTGCCAAACACCGTGCAATGTTGAAAATGGTTGGCTATTTCTTGTGGCTTCCAAAACCTTGGGAAACACAGTTCCTTCCCTCTCCTCTGCCACCTCCAGTTCTCGAACCTTCCCGACTGTTCCCGACCTTCCCGACCTTCCCGACAGTTCCCGTCCTTCCCATTCCACACTCGTTGCCCACTGACTTACCAACATTTCCAGTGCACCAGTCTTGCTGAGAAATCCAGCCGATGATGTCACAACAATCGTCCTGCTCTTGTTTTTCATATTCATCGTAATAAAATCCCTCCGAGTCCCCAGATCCCCGCATGTCTACCCGGACACACACATAGCCATGAGAGCAAAAATACGAGTGGGTCTTTTCATCTCTCTGAGCTGTGTAGTCTGCGCGCCGATAAGGAAGGATTTCTGGAAAGTAAGTCGGTAATTACTGAGGCTCAAATTCATCTACTTTGTTATATATTTGACAGATGTGAAAAGGCAGGAACTTTTTCAAGGATTTAAGCTGTCCTCGTCTTTAGTTTAGAAATTTCACAAACTGTTCTGTTAGAGGAAGGTGTTCTACTTTAAGAAAATCCACTGAAGCTATTTATTGTAAAGAAATAAAGACGAATATGAATGTTAATGGCATAACACCTAACATGGCTCAAGACGGAGAAAACCCGAATGATGGGATTTAGGGCGCGAAACCATGACAACCACTGGGCAATATTTTCAGTATCGACTGTCTTATACTGAACTTATATTATTTCTCCGAAAATGCTATTAAAACAAATTCTCACCTAGTATAGCAGGAAACTTTTCACCTTCTTCTGACCTATCAGTGCTGTTGTCATCCAATTCTGGCATCCAGAGTCGTGCCGCGAGTTTGATTCCATCGCGCATTGGAATCCAGGCCAGCGGCGTGCGAGCCACAGTATATGACATAGTGGTCTGTGCAGTTATGTTCTAGAAAACACAAGAGATCCAGAAAGACTTCAGTTGGTCCGGGCAAGCATGTATTGTAACGGAGAAACAAAAGACGCCCCTGCATTACAGGATCTGAGGCTACTGATAGCTGGAATGAGGTCATGTGTCATTTGATCCATTTGTGCCTCAGGCCCCGTCACACTACGCCGGGGAAATTTGAAGACGGAGGTTTCACTCTGAAAACGCATCAGATGTTTCCCGTCCACACCACGCTGGAGGAATTTAAAAACGCCACAACTTTGGATTAGCGTTTGAGGAAAACTCGGTCAGGGAAATCACGTGATTATCGTAACGCCATCGTTTCCGAAAAGCTCCGTTTTCGTGACAGATTAGTGTGGACGGCAGGCCTTGCCGTAGAAATAAAGCTGCGTTTCAAATTTCTCCTGTGTAGTGTGGACGCTGCCTCAATTTCGTGTTCGGCGCTCAAGAGAGGAACAGCATTAGAACAAGGGTGCTTATGAGGTATGGGGCAGTTATGTTATTGTTTACTTCCAATCATGACATGACAGGAAGAATTTTATATAGTTTGGTTTAACATATAATTGTACTGTTTTAACAAATTTTCAAAACACTAAATTATAATCTTTCCAAAATCTCAGCCTCAAGTTTATTCTTGAAAAAATTCAGCCTCGATATTCTTATAAAACAAATTCTTCGAAAAAGAAAAGAGTGTACACAAACTTAGGAGTGTGTCCATGAGAAAACCAGGCAGGGGGTGACACAGCTCAAATCACCGATTTCGCTCAAACTTGGCACAAATGTTGGGTGTGGTGAGTGAATGATTGTGGCAAAACAATAAGTCAAAGTATTTTAATCTCTTCAAGTTAGGGGCACCCCCTGCAAATATGACCTTTTGACACTAGTTTATGCATATTTAATTAGCCATCTTTAGTTTAGTACTTCTACAACAAGAAAAGCCATGTGAAAATGAAAGGCTATTTACAACACTACGAAATATGCACCTTACTTATGATGAAGCCACGGACAGAAATCAAATGAGTAACCAGGATAAGACATTTGGAAAAATAAAAAAACGATCTCTGGTTAAAAATTTGTTTAAAACGAGCTTTCGACCACCAGTCTCTCGTTAAAGACTACAGACCGGTAGTCGAACGCTCGTTTTAAACAAATTTTTAACCAGAGATCGTTTTTCTATTTTTCCAGAAATCAAATTGCCCAGTTGAAATGAATATCTATGCTTTTAGACTGATAGTTATACAACATGATTCAGTGGATTTCATTTTCACGTGGTTTTTCTTGTTATAGAAATACTAAACCAAATGTGGCTAATTAAATATGCATAAATTAGTGTCAAATGGGCATTTTTGCAGGGGGTCCCACTAACTTGAAGGGAATAAAATATTTTGACCTACTGTTTTGCCACAATCATTCACTTACCAAACCCAGCATTTGTGCCAAGTTTGAGCGAAATCGGTGATTTGAGCTGTATCACCTCCTGCCTGGTTCTGCCTGGTTTTCTCATGGGCACACTCTTAAGATTTCTACGAAGGGAATTTGAAACAGAAGCAAAGTTCTGGCCGGAAGTAACTTCACTGACGAGTTTTCTCGTCAGCCATTTTTGAACTTCATGTAGGTTTGCAGGTGCTCTGTATCGACCTGTTTAGGTAGAGACCAATGAGCAGCATGTCGGATATTTTTGGGGAGGAAAGCGAAAAACGTAGTTGTCAAGAATCTAGTCAATCAAGTCGTGTATCTCAGTCCAGGTCCACCCTTCCCGTCGTCCCTATAAGCTCCGCCGACTAAAGAGGAACAGGTGACTCTGGGCCTAGAGGCAAGAATGGCTGAGCGAAACAAAATAACAACAGTGATCCGCGGACCAATCAGCGATAGTATCTTGAAGATTGCTGACAGAAGAAGAAGACAACTGAGAAAAACAAAGCCCTTGTCTCACGCTTATGTCATTTCCTTACTGAAAGGCGTGGCCGATCGGCTGGGTGTTTGTACCGGAAACCACACCCTTTTTATGCGGTATACTGGATATTAAGTCAAAAACAGTTTGAGAACACTCTAAAAATTGCTAACAGGTCCCAAATGAACGAACCTAAGGAAAGAAGGCATTTTCAGCGAAAACCAGGCTTATTCAGGTGCGAAATTGTGTGACTTGTCTCTCTTATCTAATAGAGCAATATAGAGTGGAACCCTCGATTATTTTTCGAACCTCGCGAAAAGTTATATCCCCCCACCCCCCACCCCCCGCGCAACGTCCCTCAGTCGAACACTGTAATTTTACCCCGATCGAATTCTCGAGCTACCCGAATTTTCGACCAATTTTCGTTTTCCGAAAAGCCGGGATACGTGCTCTGTATGCTGCGTTTCTCTCATCAGCAGGATGATCCATCCACTTGAGACAAAGACCACTCCAACTGCGTCACCCTTCGCTGGAGACGATTAATAAATGCTAATTGACAATCTATTCTCGTGACCGACGTGACTTTCGTTAACCTTGCGTGACTCACAGATGAACTACATGTATGATGAATCAACGAGCGCCCATAATTTGCGAAATCAGTAAAAGTTTCAACGTGCATTTGGTTGGAATATGAAGTAATACTCGAGAATGCACGGTATTCTAGCCACCCTAAGTCTTAAATTCGTACTTAACATAGGTGAGACCAATATTAGTATTTCAATTGCCGCGTTCTTTTCATACAGGTGGTCAGTTATAATGGGTTTGATTGTTTATACAAGAGTGACCACCTTGAATTTTAATAGCATTTACCTCTCCTTCTCCCTTGCCGACTCCGGATATGCAAATACACAATCACGTATCTATTACAAGTAAGAATTTTTTTTGGTCAGATGAAGCAATCTTTTAGGTTCAAATCATTTCATTAGTCTGTAAAAAAAGTGTGGATTTCGAACCAAGTACATCGCTGAATTTTCTATGAGCTATATGAAGTCTTAGCTTGCAGCCATAACAAGATAATCGAATATAGTCACTCGCTCGAGTGCCTATCAATGTGTAATGCATAGGTCGAGGCTTTAGCCTTGCCGTGCTTTCGTGCTTTTGATCTAAAGCGAAATTGTGTTGAGCAATAATATCTTCACAGGAAGCTAGATAGAACCGAAATATTCTACTCACCGTTTATAGTTCTACTGAATGAATCTTCCCTGCACTACGCATCCCAGTGTGAGAGCCGGCTTTGTTTATTTTCTGGTTTCTGATTTCACAAGAGCGATCCCTGGTGACGAACCACGTTGACCCGTCACGCATCGCCTCCCATTAGAACAACGTCTGTTATTCATTAATGTCAATATCCCGATATTTTGGGGGATGTTTAGCACTTTCCGAGATATTTAGTATCTTTTAAGATATATAGAAAAGTTAGGGATATTTAAAAATACTGAGAGATTTTTTTGCTTAGCTCTGTGTTTTTCTCCCCATGATCAGTTCTGTGCCAGAAACAATCCAGTTCAGTGATTTCTCACTTGAAAAATGTAAATATATTGCAAAGTACCCTCGGCGACAGAGAGTGGTTTTTTTTTTGTGAGTAGCGAAGAAAAAAAAACTCTCTGGCACCCAGGGTATGAACGAAGATCCTGTTTGTTTGAACGTTGGATCTCACAGGAGATTTAATCAGCCAAACTTGAAAAGTAAAATGAAATGCATATAACGGTATCATCGAAGTGCCTGAATCTTCCGCCTCAATTCCTACTACAGCAAAAAATATTGAAAATTTTACCTTAAGTGATTCAAAATCGGTCTATTTTTAAAACAAAAATAAGACTGATATTTAGAGAGTTTTTCAAAGATATTGAGAAAATGTTTTTGAGAATTTCCTGAACTATATTTAGGCGATTTTACGTAATATTTCTAGAAAGAGCTGCTATTAAATCACGGGCTGGAGGATTGCGTGACAAATCAAAAAAGGCCACAAAAAATCACGCCACGTTAGGCTCTGTTGTATGTCACTGTCAAGCCTACCAAAGAAAACTTTCACCAAATAAAATAAAAAGTGTTTTGCGCTCGCAAAAAAAGAACATGGTTGCTTTGCAGTCTGGGCGCAGCACCTGCTGAAGAAACATGTTTTCTGTCGACGATTTTCGCTTGGAAAAAAAAAAGCTCCAAGGCTCAAACTCGTTCCAAGGGTCCTCTGTCTTCCTCCTTTACGTACAAGTCATTTTGAACATGACAAGTCCTCATTCAAACGTTTTTTCATATATATATATGTATCTAAAGCGCAGTTATCTTGTGACCTGTAATTGCATTTTATAGGCTTTATTCCATAAGAATATGAAAAACATATGAAAGATCTGAAAAACAGGCTGTCCAAGGCGAGAGGGACATTTGCCAGACTCAATAGAATATGGAACTCAAGGAACATCATGAAGAGGACCAAGCTTAGACTGTTTAAAACCTTAGTTGTACCGGTACTACTGTATGGATGTGAGACATGGAAGATGAACATGGGAGATGACCAACGAATAGATGTGTTTCACAACAAATGCCTCAGGAGGATTCTCAAAATAAAATGGCAAGATCACGTTACCACTAGAGAGCTCCTTGAGAAGGCAGAGACGAAGTTCCTTAGTGAAGAGGTTAAGAGGAGAAGATGGAAGATGATAGGGCATGTCTTACGACAAAACAGAAACAGCCATACCAACATAGCCCTATCATGGACACCTGAAGGAAAAAGGAAGAGAGGAAGGCCTAAGACTACCTGGCGAAGAACAGTTGAGAGAGAGAGGAACAGCGCAGGATGGCGTACATGGGATGAGGCAAGAGCTGCTGCAGCCAACAGAGAAAATTGGAGGCATTCTGTGGAGGCCTTATGTGCCACGAGGCACAAAGAAGCTAAGCAAGCATTCCATAAGAATATACTGGTGATAAGTTAACAAAGATGGTGAATTTTAAGCTCGGTAATGAAATGTGAAGGTGAATTAATCAACATGACACGAGCGTGGTAAAGTCTGCATACGAGCCAAGTGGCCCATCAGGCCGGAGCTTATCCCGGTTTCTGTAGCATGAAGCGACTAGGAGTATTTCTACTCCCCCCCCCCCCCCGGATGGGATGCTAGTCCATCGCAGGGTTACCCCCAGCAGTAAGTTCGCCGGTACCCATTTATACACCTGGGTGGAGAGAGGCACTGTTAGAGTAAAGTGTCTTGCCCAAGAACAAAACACAATGTCCCCGGCCAGGGTTCGAACCCGGACCGCTCGATCCGAGCGCACTAACCATCAGGCCACCGCGCCTCCCACTTACACGAGCGTGGGACAAAGAAAGATTCTGAGTCCCCGACAGGAATCGAACCCATGACCTCCAGAACACCGGGCGGGCGCTCTATCCGCTGAGCCACGACACCTCATGGAGAGCAAGGTACTTTAACTGAGTTCATATATGACAGGTGTCCTGCATACTGCTAGGATCAACGCTATCGAATTCATCGTGAGTAGTGATAAGTTACCTTGCTCTCCATGAGGTCATGGGTTCGATTCCTGTCGGGGACTCAGAATTTTTCTCTGTCCCACGCTCGTGTCATGTTGATTAATTCACCTTCACAAGAATATACTGTATAAAAATATCTAGGCTGACATTTGCGAAATTTTGAGAATATTTTAGAATAATTTTGTGCGTTGAAAATTTGCAAATACAATACAGTTATATGTTTTTAACTTAACTTAATAGAATTTTCCCTTTCTCTAAACGGTAAAACTAGCCAAAACAACAACAAAAACAGCACTAGCGTATGTTCGATACTAATAACATTTCTGCAAGAAGTTATGTTTGCTGTATCAGGCTTTATTGCCTGCAGTCTGCCTCCTAAACTACATATGCTGTAATCTACCCTGCAGTTTGCCTCCAAAACTACATATGCTATAATCTAAGAATATTGCACAAGAATATCTTCAGCCTTAAAGCGACAGAAAAAAAAGAATCTTCGGACAGTTCCTGTGTACAAAACACACAAACTATCTCCCTGAGTAAATTTCCCCTCGAATTAACCTAGTGGAGATCAGTTTTCCGCGGAACAGCCTTACAGCCCTACACTGAACTTCTACTGATAAGTTACTGTTAAAAGGAAGACGACTCGTCTGAACTCTTTAGGAATCAAGTGAACAAGTCAGACAAAAAACCGTTCAATTTTCTTTGTACATGTCTTTTCAAAGCACTCTTCATTATTGTGCCACGCCGTTAGTTGACTTTTCAGGTAGAAGAACTGCTCATCAGACCACATCTCGCTGAGAGCCTGGACTCTAGTATCCCACCGGTTGGGTCCACAGTCCTCTTTGTCGGCAGTTTCATCATCTTTCTTCAATGCAACCTGGCCCTGTATGATGACCTTAGCTGTGTTTGGCTCGCCTTCTTTGATTGTGAAGGTTTCTACGTTTGTTTCGTCGTAAACGGTGTTTGTGTCTTTCAAAACAACACATCCAGCGTCCAAGGAAACAGTCAGAGTGTATTCGTCCGACAGCTGAGCAATCTCAAGATTCCTGATAAGCAAAAAGAGAAAAAAAAAACACACATAGAAGTGTTTAGTTCCTATATCTTCTACAGTGTCACAATCATCAGTCCATGCCCATTCCCCACAGCCAGCCAGAAGGTATTCCTATTTTTTCCCACTAAATGAAAAATTCCCTGGGGTAGGGACAAATAAGTGGGTCAAATGCCCCAGGGCTCGTCCAGAACTATAACACTGCTAAAATTTCATAAATCATAATGAGGCGACTTTTTCGACACAATACAATGCGCTCACCTTTTCTTCTCGGGATTTCTCCGAATCTCAACAGGTAACCTTGCATGCTTATAGTCAGGCCACTCAAATTCTTTCAACTGTGCATCCCTTTTACGTACTTCTTCATTTGATACTCGAACCGGAAGTAGTAGCTTACTCTTACTACCGGTCTGTATCGACAGGCATGACGCGTGCGGAGAGGGCCAGACATACGGCCAGTGGACCGAGGAGAGCGCCAGACGTATTTTATGACCAGCGGCTACAGTGTAGGCAGTGGAATCAAATTTAACCTGCGCTTGGAAGGTTTCATCAGGCTTCAGAGGCTGGATATCCTTTGGTGAATGACCACGAAGATGGGTCAGGTTTAGAACGCCTGTGGAGACATCGATAATGAAGGGCAGGCATTATTTCCACTTACTTTCGAAATAGAAGGTTTAAAAAATTACGTTCATAGTCTTAAGAGGTTTCTTAATAGATCCGTTAACTTTGGAGCTTTTGGAAAGGATCAAAACCTGGCACGAAATTAAAATTTAAAAAAAATTGTTGTCTCTGAAGCATAATTCCCAAAATTATCTCAAGATTCATATCCTTTAATTCCAATTTGATCAGTAAAATTATCTCATATCTGATAGACTTCTACATCGCCTTCTCCAACCTATTTTGCCGGCCCTTCTCGAAAGTTCCAGAAACTGGCCACCAACTGATTCACTGGCATTCTTCATGATATCGTAATTGTAGTGGGGTAGCTGGACATTTTGTCAATTAACTTATAAAGGTATCTGTCTTCCTCGAGGTGTAAACTTACCTCGTGTTATGAGAGAAGACTCCCCGTCTGGAAATATGTCACACAGTCTAGCGGCTATCTGAGCACAGGGCCTGTCACAGCTCAACAGCAGATGAACCTCCGCAAATCCCAAAACCGCAACAGGCTCTTTAAGTGTTGCTGTCTCCCAGCACTCCGCCAAAGCGTCTTCTAATCTTTGCTCCACAGGCAGCTCCTCAAGACTAAACACCAACGGAAGACCGCCCCATGAACCGCTGAGGAAAGAGGACCTAACTGATACCTCGGATTCGATTGGCTGGTTTTCAGAGGATTCATTCCCCGATGCTAGTGCCAGGCCTCTGTCATTTTGTAAAATGAATTCTTGACATTGTACATTGGGTGAGGGCCAGCGATCTTCTGCTATCCATCTTCCTGGCCAAATATCTTCCTTGTGTGCATTTGAAATGCCTGTTGAGGGTATGCCAAAATGAATAATTCACGAGGCAGGAGTTACAATAAGGTTACAAAAACACATAAAACTCATATACAACTTACATTTTCTACATTAATGCTAATTTCAACAGTACCGGCTGCACGAAATAACTGTTGAGTCAATTTTTAGCCAAGATGAAGAAAAAAGACTTCTGTCGCACCCCTTCCTCACTAAAACTAGACGTCAAGAGAGATGCTTGGCGAAAATCTGCTAAAGATCCTTAAAGATCTCTATAAGTATCTTTGTGTATCTGTTTAAACTTGATGGAAGTCTTTTTGGTTCCTTATTCAAGTTCTTAAAGATCTCATAAGATGATTTTCAAGATCCTGCATAAATTTTTGAATCATTTTTTTTCAGATCTGCTCCCTAGTTCTTTAGTTTCAAATCAGTACTGACATTGTTGATAATGTTACTAATTTAACATGTACTTATAAAGGAACATGGACCCACCATCCCTCAGGTACAGCCTCATCACAGGTTCATCCATGACACCAGTTGGCAGGTCCTTCAAATGACAGTCCCACCACCTCACACACTCCTTTAGGTGGTCTATTCGAGGCCCTGGTGAAGAGTCAGCAGGCCATGCATGGGACCATGGTCCAATTAATGCACGGACAGGGCACTTGAGATGTTCTACCATACGAAATACTGGGTCAGCATAGAGATCAGAAAATCCACCAATCAGAAACACGGGACACGTGATGGAGGTGTAATCTTCACAAATGGAACCGTGTTGCCAGTAAGGATCACGTGCCTGATGTGACAACCATTTGTGTACCCATGGTTCACTTGATTTGTTCAAGCGTTCTAGCCACACTTCCTTCCATCTAAGGCAGCAATTAAAATTACATCATTTTATTCAGCTATTTCTTTAATCTCCTCTGACCTACCAACCCTCGCATCTCCACATCCATGATTAAAACATCAGGGTACCGGAAGCATGTTACAGGGTTGTGCTCTAGGAGCGCCCAGGTGCCACAGGGTACTAACTTTTGCCTTTGGGCAACTAGGAAAACTTACTTTTTTCATACAAGCTTAAGTTCTGGGCATCTAGAATTTCATGGTTGTGGACCCTTGGGCTCCTCACAATTTTGCTTAGACCACAGCCTTAATGTTAGAAAGCCTAAAAACAGGTTATTTGCCAGTTGTCTTGAAAGAGCCCAGGCGAGTATCTAACTCATCCTTAGTCGTCTTCTTACAACTTCATACAGCTGGCGCAGCACATGGCAAGGTGAAACCTCGCACTTCTCCCTTTGCGCTGTGCCATGTGTTATATGAGGACCACTGAGGACGAGTCAGGGCAAGTATAAAAATATGATCTCACAACTTGACCGGGCTTAGTAGGGCACTGCATTGGTACCACAGAGGCCATGGGTTTGAGTACCGTTCGAGCCTAAATTGTTCCAGGCTTAAAGACCTGTGAATACATCAGATAACTGCTTCAGTTCAAATACACAATATATTTCATAAATTCACTTGTAGGATATTTTGTCAGTCAAAACCAAGTTATTTTCCTACAGAAACAAAGAAACCCTTGACATCACAGGAATTAAGTTGTTTATTAACTGGTTCATGTTGTCATGCCAGACATCTGATTAAGGTGATCCATCAGTCAAAATTTGATGAGACAATTTTTAATGCCTGATCATGGCGTTAATCTACAAGTTTGTGTTGCCTGGACAACTTAATTCAGAGACTGGGCTACCTGTTAAGTAGTAGCACCCCACCCAGGAGAGATGTCAATGGTCCTAGTGGCATCATACATTTATCTGTTCGTAGGCAAATGACATACCTTTATTTGCTGAGGTAATATATATGGGTTATTGACCGAGCTTGAGGTCAAGATGGCTGGATATTGGCCACATTCTTTTTGGGTGTGCTTGTGGACTGAGATGGACCCAAGCTATTGGTCCATACAAACAAACAAAAAAAGAACCAATATCCAGCCATCTTGCCCAAACAAGCTTCATCAATAAAAGATTTATTATATGAGAAAAGAACACTATTTCTTGCAGGACACAGCGGGTAATCCCAAACAGGCAAGATAGTTCCATCTTGCCCACTCGGTTACCCCAATCACAGTACAGGACTCAGTTCATTTTGTCTGCTCTCAAAGCTAGCCACATAATATACAGGCATCTTAAAACTTGATGAAACATATTTATTCAAGCAACTACCTTGTTCCTAAGCTCTCTGGATGTGGAGGGCGTGCATTCCAAAGGAACATGATGTGAGCCCACGACAGCATTTCTCTGGCAAGAACACAGCCACCGCGGTAATGTATGTCATCAGCATACCGATCATCAGTGGAATAAGTGGATATGATAGTCTTCAATGCAGAGGGTCGTCTAGCTGCAACCTGAAGGCCATTGAATCCTCCCCAGCTTTTCCCATACATACCTGAAACAAACATCAGCTAGTATATTATGGTTGCTAATAATTCAGATTTTCCCTTGTTGGCATCATTTTCCAGTGTCAAGCAAATGAAATTGTTATTGCTTCCCAAGACTTTAAAACTAATAACCTGGTTTCCCAACTCTGAATAACACATTAGACAACTACAGCTTAAAAAAGAAACATGTTTTGAAAGAAACTTATAAATTTATACTTTGCACTCCATCTACATCCAATACACACACACAAACCTATTGCAAGAGTTAGATTGACTCTTCTTTGAGGTGACCAGGCAGTATACCTGTCCACTATAGGCACGCTGACTACCGCTAAAACAGACAGTGTAACCCCGTAGGGGGGGGGGGGGGACTCCCATATAAAAACCCTTAACCCCCTAAGAAGTACCAAGATTCTGTTTTGTGGGCATGGTTTGAAATTTCTTTCACCCCTTAGAGGTACCAATTCTGAGAAAAAATTAAATGTCACTGACAGTTGATTTTCAAATACGTCCTGTCATATTTTTTCAGATCAATATCCTAAAAGGTACTGCAAAAGCTCCCACTGTGGACCATTTGAGGATGTACACCTAAGAGGTACTAAGACTGCCTTTTTTTTATCCCCCTAAAGGTACCATGAACACTCCTGTGGGAATCTGACCCTATCAGGTCAACATATTTCACTCCCATCTTCAGCCTTTACTTGTTTCATTTTCTTTTAACTTTCACAACCTGATTCCCAAAAGGTCCAGTTGACTTCTGCTGTGACTGGCTGTTACTACAATGTCTTTTAACCTGACTTCTTGTAAGTCAAGAATACTTAAAATACCTTGATTTGACTTCCAGTAGATGTGTAATCTAAGAAGTTACTAAGTGTGACATTAAGTTCACATGCTCAATGGACAATCCTTGGGGCAATTGGACTTCTAACAACCTATCTACAAGGAGCCTAGTAATAATAAAGGCTGCAATATTCCGTATACCACAACCAAGATGTTCTTTGCATTGAGGAAAGACTTACCAACATTTCCAGTACACCACTTTTGCTGGGAAATCCAGTTAATGACATCACAACAGTCATCCTGCTCTTGTTTTTCATATTCGTCATAATAAAATCCCTCAGAGTCCCCAGATCCCCGCATGTCTACCCGCACACAAACATAGCCATGAGAGCAAAAATACGAGTGGGTCTTCTCATCTCTTTGAGCTGTCCAGTCGACACGACGATATGGCAGAAATTCTGGAAGGCAAATAATACTCCGTAAAAGTTTAAGCTATGGGAATTAGGCTGTGGTTAACTGAATTAGCAGTGTGGATCAAAGAGAGGGGCTTGTTCTCCTTTATGGCAGCAAGGAAGGAGTAGTCCTCACTTCAGGTCACCCTTTTCAGCACTGCTCTTTGGATCCAACACTGTTCAGGACGGCATTTCTCAAGGACTGGACTAGCCATGGTCTGAGAATGGGTAGCACTTATAACTAAAATAAGCATTTGCTCAAAATTGTTAAAACCACTGAGAAAAACCATGCTTCCCTTTTAATGGAAATTCATTGAGTATCACACAACAGTGTAGTTAATATAAGTACATGTTTTAACACTAGCCAAGGATAACCGAAAGTTTTTTCCTGCCTCACTAAATCTAGATAATATCACAAAACTCTAATTAAGCACAGGATACAGATTCTCACCTAATATAGCAGGATATTTTTCATCTTCTGCAGACTTGTCAGAATCAACCAAGTCTGGTATCCAGAGTTTGCCCGCCAGTTTGGTTCCATCGCGCAGTTGGATCCATGTCAACAGTTTTCGATTCACAGCATATGTCATATTTGTTTGTGCAGTTATTTTCTAGAAAATAAGTCATAGCAAGAAGTGTTAGTTTCAACCAGTACTTACTCACTCATACCCAGTCCCATTATCCCAGGTAGAGTGTAGGACACTACTTAATCCTTCAACAACTGCCAACCCTTGGCCACGACTTGAATGCTGCTTGATCCAGGTGCTCTAGTACATGAGCAGTTCATGTTTAGTCATAATGGTTTATATTTCGTATTTATACTAGAAGTTCTCAGTTCTCAAAGAGAAGATTAATGCTGTTTCCCTTTGAAACTGAGCCAAACTCTGTGCTTGCTACTGTAAGGCTGTTATAGGAATCATTTAAGTTTTTAAAAACAACAAACGTTGCATTAATTTTTGGCTAGTGGCAGGACTCCCCCAGGCCAATAATGAAAAACTCAGAGAAACTCAGACACATGTATTTTTGAATAACCAAAACATATTGTTGCAAGCTGTGTCACTTCGCTTTGTTATTAACCATGTGGCCCGGGGCTGAGGGTGGTTCATGTTTAGTCATGACGATTTTATATTTCTTTACTTAACGAAGAGACAGAGTGACAACTGTCAAGCAGTAAAACAAGCAACCTCAATTTACTTGACAAAACAAAAGGATTTCATCTCTCACCGCCCAGTTTTACAGGCCAATTTCTTTATTAAGTAACTTTGCCTTGTATTTGGTTGGTTTGCAAGACAAACGATATTATTCCAGGATGTATAGAGAGTCAATGCAATATATCTGCAAATTTCTCTTATTAGATTCTCTCACAACAAGTTCTCGAGAATCGTGGTTTTTAAGCTTACGTACAGAGAAAAAGATTGTATGTTTGGCTATAACGAGAGGTTTATTTAAGAAAATACATGCCACGATATTCAATTAAGCTTATTAAGCTAATTTTAGCCGCAAATCAAATCTGATCACCACGAAACCGAGTTGATTGCCTAAAACTAAGCTTACCTTGTTCAGCCAATTGTTTTAGCTCAAACATACCTTCGAACGTAAACAAGGAACTGAACTGATTAATTTGACGATTGCTAATCTTGATTTGCTAATTTTGCCAGCCGTCCAGTGGTACCGCTCGTTCCAAAAATTTTGTCGGTCGAGCAATTGTCTCGAAAGCCTGGAAACAGCCAAAGAGCTAATGGAACTTTGTAAGAACGAGCCAATTTGAAGTAGTAGGAACTATTTTCATTCAATGAGGTGCCAAAAGTTTGCCCGGTATTGTAAAATTTCACCAAAATGTTCAATTTATACTCACCAAATATTCCTGGATTGCGTGTTTAGAAAAGACAGAGCACTGGAAACGAAACTCCTCCTTCAATGCCACAGGAATACCACGTTTTATCGGGTGAACGACGTTTATTTTCGAGGCACCAACATGACAAGAAACGATAAAGCAAGATCGCAACAGTGGACACAGCTGTTGTCCTTCTTGGGACTCGTCAGCACTGTGCAGCGAAGATAAGTAATGACCTGTTTAGTTTTATCGCATTTCTCGCCACGTCGGGGATTGAAAGTGGCTCATTTCTCTCCATGTCGCGGATGAAGGTGGCTTATAAGCAGGAAGAATCATCCAGTTTCTCTACCATTGCCGGAACTGAACTTGCAAGACTACGTTACTAAATTCGAAAAAGAAATTTTAAAAAATGTTCACGTTTCCCAGAATACGCAGAATTTGGTCATTTCACGCTGTTGTTTTGCAGAAAACGGGGGAAAATGCACGAAGATTATTTCCACAGTGCTTAGCCATAGTCATCACCGTGCCTATCATTTCTAGCCTGTGAAGCTCCTGATTGGTTTATAGTGAAAGCTAGCTGAATATGGCCTAGAGCGAGCGTTCTGTTCTCAGGCTAGATATTTCCCTGAGTTCTCTAACTTGAAAATAGGGATTTTAGGCAGCTAACCACGTATCCGTTGCCTTTCTCGAAGGCCCTAATAAGTTATCAAACCTTGAACGGCCATTCCATTAAGAAATGACATTTTTACTAAAATTTAAACTGGTTCTCTTGGTTATTCCTAGTGGGCGTGATGCGACAAGTTCAAGCTGCAGGGAGCCTGGCCGAGAAACCGGCTGGATAGAGAAACCTGGTGCTCATATCGACTTACTCACGAAGCATGATCAATAATAACTGAGACTTATGAAATGTGAGTGTAAAGCATCAAAAATTATTTACATATAGTCCCTTGGTTCCTAAGTGGAGCATAGGTCATCCACAGTTTTCTTCCATTGCTCTCTGTCCTGAGCTTGTTGTTCAATTTGGGTCGCAGGCCTATTTGCCGCAGTTCTTGTTCGGCTGATCTTCTCCAATTGTTTTTCGGCCTACCACGGTTTCGTTTGCCTTGAGGGTTTCAAAAGAGTGCCTGTTTAGTTACCGAGTTGATTGATTTTGTATCTGCTCATTTCGTTTGCAATCTGTTGAGCTCTTCCAGCCTCAAACATGGTTCGCCTAACGTTTCATGTCCCAAGAACGGTGGTAGTCCTGGGTGTGAGTAATCGGTTCGGCCCTGCAGCGTCCACGTTGTGAATTAGGGTCAATCCCTTTTGCGATTGATTCTCTTGCTCCCAAGACTGGTTGAGTGATGCGAGTTCCTGTAGACGTTTTTGTGACCACGAGAGTTTTACGAGAGTAGGGGGTTAGCCAACTGCTCAACCCCCAACCTGGAGGGTCAGGGTTTTTCTGTCAGGGTTTTTTGTTCGTTCCCTTAGCCGACTGGGATTCTGTTATTTAAAGGTGCCGGATGCTCGCCTTTCGCCGTTGTTGCTCAGCTGCAGTATGAAACTGCACTATCAGGGTTACAACGAGGATGTGCAACAGCCGACTTGGTGGCAGAGCCTGTTTGAGACGGTGGGTATTTCCCGGCATTTGGAAGTTGCACCTGGTGGCCCTAGTGCACCCAACCGAGAGCCATTACCACCGTACAACCCCCAAGAATTACTTACTTTAGTGATAATCATGATGTCATGGACGCCATAATCCGCTATCTGGGATTCCAAAACTTTTTTCTAAGTCAGAACAGCTCCAGAATTGGCTCAAAAAAAAAAGGTAAAATTGAAGAGTACAAGAATTTGAAATAAAACTGACATGAAATCTATTCTAGCTAAAACAGAACTAAATTGACGTGAATCACTCTTTGAAAACATGGTTGCCCTGGACACGTTAAGTCACGTGACCAGCAAATTTATGTATATACTAAAACGGTTTCCTGGTAAGCGCGCGGTAGTCAAATCAAATCGTTGAGCACAGTTCTGACAACATAGTCGGAAGCTGGGAGGAGCCACCGAACATTTGATTGACGGTAGCGAAAAACGCATTTGTCGGTTGAGCTTTGAATTTTAGAGTCCGCATGTTATTGAAAGGCGCAGTAATAAGCAATCGTATTTAGCAATCGTAATGAAGTGGTTTTTATATTCTTTGTGATATATAAATACATAAATAAAAATACAAAAAAACAAAGGTCAAAAAGTTTGAACTTTAAACCTTGAACGGTGTTGTTATAAGAAAGGAATAAAATCAGGCACGGATATTTATTTATTTATTTATCTATTTATTTATTCATTTATTTATATTTATTATACTGGTTTCCACCGTTTTACGGAAATCGGTCAGACTAATAACCCTTGGTTAACAAAGGTGCAGAAGTGTCTCATTTAGCTGTATAAAACAGACACGTTAGGAAAAATGCGTGGTCGTTCCACCAAATCAATTCGATGTTATAAAAGAGACAGGGAACCATCAATCTCAATGCGCCACTGATTACAACATTAATAAAACAACTTTGTGACATTTTTATTGACCCAAAAGCAAAATGCATCGTCCTCGCCCCCCCCCCCCCCGGGGTACTCCCTTATATGAGCTATATAGGTATGTGCGGCCCTAAGGGTATGGTTTTTCAGCCATTTTGGTCATAAATAGGGTATGGTTTTTGCACTCTAGCCTTGATATGGGTATGTTTTTAAGAGGAAGCCACTTTTTCATCATTATCGAAAAGAAAATTAACAAAAGCCCTTCACAAATTATGTTTACAGTAATTTAACATTGGTCTGAACTAGGAAACTTATTATAACGCTGGTCTGAAACAGGGTTTTGATGGTCAGGTCATAAATAGGGTATCGAACATTTGGTCAGGTGGTAAATAGGGCTGGGAATATCGCAGATTCTGGTCATAAATAGGGTAAGGGTTTTGGGAAGCGGGTCGCACACCCCTACCCAACTTTTCTGGAAGTACCTCCCAGGCCTCGCCCACCCTTCCCAACCTTTGGTTATTACTAGTTTATTTATTCATTTATTTATTTTCTCATTCATTCATTCATTCATTCATTCATTCATTCATTCATTCATTCATTCATTCAGATCATTCAGATCATTCATTCATTCATTCATTCATTCATTCATTTATACCGGTTTCCACCGTTTTACAGAAATCGGTCAGATATTTATTTTAGAATTACTCTGAAACCCCAAAAAGGAGACTTGAGGGATAAGAAAATCCAGAAAATTTCCTAAGGGAGCATGCCCTGGACCCCTCTAGAAGGCACTCATTGTTTCGGAAATCAGTCCGCGCCTGCTAATAAGTGGGGTGCGATACTGTAGAAAACATTAGTGAATGCTACTCGGCCGATCAATTTATGCGGATCGGCTTCAAAATAAAATAAATGGACAGGGAAAAACGCGAGGAACGCTCCCTCCTTCTATCCCCGCTCTCGCTCTCCCCCGTTGCCTCGCCGGTCGCCGGATAAGAGTCGGCTCTGCATATGAAGACGATGGCCCCTTCTCCCTCTGTCACGCAGCGCTACGCTCTAGGGAGAAGCGGGGTGGGGGGGGGGGGGAGGGGGGCGTAGCCTTACCACCAATGTATAATCAATCAATCCTATTCAGGAGCCATGTTACAAAATATTTAGGTAGAACAAGTCAAACCCCAAAATAGCATGGCCAGTCCAGTCGGGAGGAAACAAATGTATGATAAGCACAAAAATTACAACTCCATTAAATGAACATAATTTTTACAAATGCAACTGCAAGTAAGCAAATAACAACTAGAAGAAGAATACAAAGCAAGGATGAATCGCATAAATTAGTATCGGTTGATATGCGGTATGTATTATATGAAGTATTAGCATCGAGTGATCGACGTACACTTAGTTAGACGAGCGATGGAAGGACTTGAGATCTCTGAGTTGCGAGTTGAGCCATGTGTAGACTCACGATATATTAAACCTTCAAGAGTTGTCTTTAAACAGGTAAGCCATTATATTTTAGCTTATTTTCCACGACATTTAAAGATTTGTGTCGTACACGGCACGCCAACGGTGAGGTGCAAATGAAATCGCGCGAGCGGCGTAGATTTGTACCCACTCTGATATTCTTTGTGTTTTATTCTGGCTCATTCACACCCCAGTTTCCAATTTCTGCGACAAGTTTCTATGAATGCGGCTCAGGTTAGCAGTGTGGCAGTCCCGCAGACATTCGCGGGCTTCAAGCGAATCGACGAATTCTGCGAATATCATTTTGTAGAACCAGCGCCCCGGCCTGCAGTCAGTCAATACCCTCTTGGGATTGTTTTGAAATGCCGAACGATTCTAAAAAAAGCAAAAAATTATATTCCTAGAGCTTTAGCACACTGTTCATACCATAAAATCGTCATGTTCTCGATCGTTCTCGAAATTTATGGTCGGCAGAAGGGAAGACTCCCGAGAAATTTTCTGTTTATATTTTACGTTTATTGAGAAATGCAAATGATTCCGAAATGCACTGAACAAATCTTCTTGAAAACTAAGACCTAAGAACACATGTTAGTTTTTTTTACTACGAAAAGAAAGACCCCTCTATAAACGATGTAAACCGTCGACATTTTCTGGAGTCGCAATAATGTTAGTCCAATGTTAAAGCGCGGTGACCCCTGATTATGGCCAAGTTGCGTGACGTATAACCTACGGTCAGGCCAGATACTGAGCTATGAAGCCACACATTGAGAGCGAGGTCAATTAATTGAGTTCATATCTTCACGTGAGGAGTGAAATGATGTGAAGTGTCTATGAAATAATTCATATTTGCACTGCGGTTGTAAATGAAAGTGATTTTATTTCCCTCACGGGAAGATATGAACTCAATTAATTGACCTCGCTCCCAATGTGTGGCTTCATAGCTCAGTTGGTAGAGCATCGCACCGGTATTCGCGGAGGTCACGGGTTGGAATCCCGTTGAAGCCCTTATTTTTTTCAGGCTTCTTCTTTCCAATTGCTTAAATTGGAAAATTTACTGCGACGATCATTCTTCACTTTCACATAATTTTATGTTTGGAAAGTTTGCAACATTTACAATAATGTTAAGAATTCAATTTTAGAGTCATTAAGAATATCCTAGAAACTATATTGTTACACTCCTTCGAGGCGTGATTTAGTTTTATCACACATTGTACAGTCAAACCTGTATATAACGGTCACCGTTGGGAAATGGCCACGTGATCGTTATATACAGGGTGACCGCTGTACACAGGTTTCCTTTAAACTCCCCTAGAAGTCAATAAATAACATTTTTATGTGCAAATGATCACTCAATTTACGTTTTATTGACAACTTGATAACGAGTAACAGCAACGAAATAAACACGATAAAAAAGGCCCACAAAATGTCCGTGGTGTACTTTAAGGGAGGTGCAGTGTCCTTGGATCTACGTTTCCTTGTATTTATTACAATTTAATGGCAGATTTACAGAACAACGAACAAAAAAAAAATAAGCCATAAGGATAATTTGTAAAAGAGTTGCGTGACCCCATATAAAAACAAATCACCTCATAAAATTATAAGGAAAAGCTTTTAACGTAACAATATGGACCACAAGAAGAAGAAAAAAATCGGTAAAGGTTTTCTGATATTTCGGAGCTCGAAGCCTGATTTCCTGTAGTATGTCATTAACTTTACTCAGTGTGAAAGAAAGTTCTTCATGTTCATGTATTAGTAATTGTGTTTAGTACTAATATTTGTATTTTTGTGAGACCCCTGCCTTGATGGCTGCTTTTTAATGAGCTGATGAATAAAGCTTGTCATTATTCGTTAATCGTAACCCAATTTCGTGACCGTTATATACAAGTAAAGATAATGAAATTGTGGATTCAGGAAGTCTAAAGGGTGACCGCGTCCGTTATATACAGGTGACCGCTATATGCAGGTCAACTGAACAGTAAATATAAGGGACGTTTTTTGGGAAGTTGTTCAGTGATCGTTATAGTCAGGGTGACCGCTTTATACAGGGCCGCTATATACAGGTTTGACTGTATACATATACCAAGCAGGACGCCGTAAGACACATGCATTTTTGCTGAAGAAGGCTACAGTAGTAGCCGACACGTCCTATATATATATTTTAGCCAGTGTCAACTTCTTATTTTCTTTTTACCAAAATCTTTAACATGACTGGCTACACACCGAATATTTTTAATGTATAACTTGTCTTTTTATTTTACCTCTGTACCTAGAATGGCAAGCAAAGACGATGGGATTATCTTAAAGTTCATAATAGGTAAGGTGAGCCCCGGCGGAGGGGGTACTCCCAGAGAAATTTGGTGGGGGTGTTCCGCCCGCTTCCCAAATCCCTTACCCTATATTTATGACCAAAATCTGCGATTTTCCCAAGTCTATTTATGACCTGACCAAAAATTCGATACCTTTTTATGACAGTTGCGGCTGACACAGTTGCCCTAAACATAATTTTTGAATGGCTTTTGCTTATGGTCTTATCGATAATGATAAAAAAGTAGCTTCTTTTAAACAACATACCAGATTCAAGACTAGAGTACAAAAGCCATACCCTATTTAAGACCAAAATGGCCAAAATCGATACCCTGTTTATGACGCAAATGGCTGAAAAACTATACCCTTTGGGGCCGCACATACCTATATAGCCCATATAAGGGAGCACCCCCCCCCCCTCTCCCCCCGAGGTGAAGATTTTGTATTTTTGCATGCTTGTTTCAATTACCTGTCGTGCACGCGCCGTTCCCAGAGGTTGCGATCGTTTTGGTCAGCACAAAGCAATCGAGACCTCAGGGAGAAACCGGAAGATGAGCCAGCATTAGGCACAGCGGTTACTCTCTCTACGCATGTTCAGAAACATTCTCGTTCCCAGTGCTACCTGTTTTAAAATGTCGTTACGAGTGTTGAATCGAAGACGAACTGCATAAACAACTCGCGTTTACCTGAAATTCCATTAAACTATCTCGTCATACAATGTTTTCCTAAACTAAAGTGGCGCAAAAGAAATGCATGTTTTCATCTATTTTCAAACGGTTTTGCGGAGCTCAAGAAAAACATGTTTTGGCGGGCATCCTGTGCCGTAATAACTTCCAGTCGCTTCAATCCGTGCATAGGGCTGTTGAAGAAGTAAGTCGGTGTGCTGAAGTACCCTGAAGAGATTAAGGAATTACAAAGCGCAAAAACACAGACATTGAAAAGGTTGTTTGGCCGCATTAGGCATGTTGACGCGCGCGTGCACAAAGTCTTTGACGGGCGAGTAGTTCCAGTCATTAGAAATTACTGAAATTTCAACCAAATGTACAGGAACTCGTCAACAAATCCTTTGCATTGCGACCTGCTTTATGCAATACTGACTAAGCATGACCGTTTTTTCTCCAGTGTGTCTGCGTTGATATTCAATACTACAAAAAAGGTTTTCATCCTTGTGAAGCAGTTCAGACCAGGTGATTGAACAGTACAGTACAGTGAACTTCACTTAACTTCACAATTATCAACTAATTTATAGTCACACAGTAAATGGTTTGAACCCAGGAGTATCAGTAGTTCGTATGGTGTGATCGTCCGGGTGAGTGTAGTTCTGAAAAGAACTGTTGTTGGTGACTGACGTTTCGACAACCTGAGCGGAAGTCATCTTCAGAGTCAAGTGAATGGTGTTTGTCAGTCGATGATGTTATAAGTCTGGTCCGTTGAACGTGATTGGTCAGTATAGCCATGATGGTATTGGCTGAAAGACTCGTGCAAAGTTTGTCATCAGTCATTGGTGGGTTTCGATCCGTCTATTGTTAGTCAAATAGGTCGGTTTTTGGTCTGTGTATTGTAGTCGGTCTGTTAGAAGTCCGTTTGTCGGTTTCGTTTCTGTCATGAATAAGTCGTTTGTAAGGCGCCGGTAGTTGTTGACATCTGTTAAGAAGCGTTTGTTCTAGGTTAGTGTACCAGCTTTCCAGAGTCAGTCGTTGAAAATAGTTTGTACTGTAGGTTAAGCACTGAGCAGGGTCCCAGTCAATGCTGTGGTTTGTCAGTTTGTCGACGACGATCATCCTACAATCATCCTACAACCCGACTTCACACAAAGCCACGACTAGAAAGACTTTGACGAGACGAGCACAATAATAATAATAATAATAATAATAATAATAATAATAATAATAGATTTGTATAGCGCCATATCCATGGCTCATGGCGCTTTACAGTAAAAAATGTTATTAAAAATAAAATTTACATCAGTGATAAAAATTACTAACAAATAAAATAGCTAAGCTGTAAAAATGAAAGTAAAACTAGGAATCATTAAAACCTTTAAATAAAAACTGACTAACTTAACTAAGTGGCTGACTAACTAACTAGCTAAACTATCTAATCTACTAATTAACTAACTAACCAAAAGTCTAGTTATAAAATTTGTTAAAAAGATATGTCTTTATACAAGTCTTGAAATCTGATAGCGAGCCGCTCCCTCTTATATTGTTCGGAAGAGAGTTCCATAGGCTAGGTGCTACAAAAGAGAAACACCTATGACCATAGCCTATTAACTTGACAGGTGGTACTTTCAAGAGGTTTTTGGAGGAGGATCGAAGATTTCTGCTTGGTACATAAGGCTCTAGCAGTTCAGTAATGTAACTAGGGGCCTGGCCGTTGAGCGCTTTATAGGTTAAAAGTAAAATCTTATAGTTGATGCGCTGGCTTATTGGAAGCCAGTGTAGCTGCTTTAAAACCGGCTTAATATGATCGTATTTCCTTGTTCTAGTAACAACACGAGCCGCAGCATTCTGGACATTTTGTAGACGATCTATCAAAAATTTTGGTAGTCCATATAGAAGCGAGTTGGCGTTATCTAGTTTGGAAGTGATGAATGCATGTACTAACTTTTCAGTGTCTGCTAGAGATAGACAGACTCTTATCCTGCTAATGTTTCTAAGATGGAAGAAACAGGCCTTGCAGGTACTGGTAACATGCTTTTCCAGTGACATGTACTCATCAAAGATGACTCCAATGTTCTTTGCAGAAGTAGATGGCTCGATCTGTTCACCAGACACATCGACGTGGTCTATTAATGGGGGTGGACGATGTCGTGCGCTCAAGATCAAAAGCTCCGTCTTTCCTCTGTTTAGTTTCAGCTTATTGCACACCATCCACGAGTCGATCTCAGAAACACATGCTTCTATTTTAGCTATAGAACCAGGTTGTTCGGCGTAGTTGGGCTTAAATGAGAGGTAGAGCTGGGTGTCATCAGCGTATAGATGGTAGTTAAGTCCGTGCCGTTTGATGATGTCCCCGATGGGCTATGTGTATAACAAATACAGGATTAGCCCTAAAACGGATCCCTGGGGAACACCGTAGCGAAGTTCTTTCATCTCTGACTTGGTTCCGTCAATCATCACAAACTGCTTTCGGTCTTGAAGATAGGATCAAAACCATTTTAGCGCATTTCCTTTCACGCCGTAGCGTTTTTCCATTCTTTCTAGTAGCAGTTTATGGTCGACGGTATCAAACGCCGCAGACATGTCCAACAGTAGCAGGATAACGCATTTCTGATTATCTAGAACTAGTTTGTGACACGCCGGACAGCTTACGTGACGAAAACAGATACCTTGAACGTGTTTTTCACAAAAACAAATACAACGCTGACTTTATAAGACGAAACATTTACCGACCTACTGAAGCTGACGTTACGAACAGGAACCCTACACTTGTTACTACAGTGACTATACCATACATTAAGGGCACTTCTGAGACCATCTCACGGATCCTGTAGCCCTACAACATTCGTGTAGCCTACAAACCTACAACTACGTTACGACACTTACTGACCAACGTGAAAGACAGAGACGAACCTAACGACAGACAGGGAGCAGTTTACAAGATCAAATGCTCCGACTGCCAGGCTTCCTACATTAGTGAGACTGGCAGAAATCTTAACACGAGACTGACTGAACACAAACGAGCCACGAGAAATGGTGATGCCAACAATCACATTGCTGTACATCATCAACTGACAAACCACAGCATTGACTGGGACCCTGCTCAGTGCTTAACCTACAGTACAAACTATTTTCAACGACTGACTCTGGAAAGCTGGTACACTAACCTAGAACAAACGCTTCTTAACAGATGTCAACAACTACCGGCGCCTTACAAACGACTTATTCATGACAGAAACGAAACCGACAAACGGACTTCTAACAGACCGACTACAATACACAGACCAAAAACCGACCTATTTGACTAACAATAGACGGATCGAAACCCACCAATGACTGATGACAAACTTTGCACGAGTCTTTCAGCCAATACCATCATGGCTATACTGACCAATCACGTTCAACGGACCAGACTTATAACATCATCGACTGACAAACACCATTCACTTGACTCTGAAGATGACTTCCGCTCAGGTTGTCGAAACGTCAGTCACCAACAACAGTTCTTTTCAGAACTACACTCACCCGGACGATCACACCATACGAACTAATTTATAGTTAATTATCTTATCAACCCGCAAGTGATGGTCACTTTTTTCATCAGGTTTTATAGTGTTTTTGTAAAAATTGACTATATTTCGACCGGAAGGCTTTTTCTTGTCAACTTAATTCTACATTTACCATGCTTTAATTTTGTGCAGTTTTAATCACCAAATGAAGATCGATGGTTAGCCTGCGAGCAGGCTCACTTTGAGTCACGCGCGCGAGCGGCGAAGAGCAAAGAAAGAGTCTGGTGAAGGGGCGCCAAGAAAGTGAGCCGCTTTCTCGTCTCGCGCCTTCGCCGCGCGATTTCGCGCTCGCGGCTACGCCGCGCGCGCTTGTGCTCCAACGTGAGCCTGCTCGCATGATCGATGGCATTCCATATCTAGAAAATTCCCGGTGGACGCACGAACGGAACGCAAGTGCTTTCAGCGGTTTTTCTGGACCTAAATAAAAAAAATTTAGACAAGTTATACATTGCATCAAACATTGGTGATTGCTTATGATGTTTTGAGAGGACATACGTATATATAGACACGTTATTGACATTTTTTGGTTTGTTTATTACTTAAAACAGATAGATTCAGTATGTTACCGTGCGTCTGTTCAGTAATAGACTACAGATGACGTCAAAATGTTGTAAAAACAAAAGTGGCAAGCTGTTGTTCTAACCGCATTTGACGACACTGAACAGACGCACGCCAACATGGAATCGATCTGTTTTATACAATAGCACGCTGACAAAACTGTTAATGATGTCATCTATGCGTCTGTCCTCTAATAGATAATAAGTAACAACCAATCAAAATACGAGAATAAATTGACTTATAAAATTCTTAACTTTATTGGTGTCCCCACATTAGTATGAGATTGTTATTTAAAGCTATAAGATCTTGACACTCAAAGTTTCATCATCATCATCATCATTGCATGAACATCATCGTCATTATTGATACAATAACGGACTGTGTCTTGTTCAGGGTCATCTTGGAGTAGTCTACCGATCAACCTTAAGTTGAAAGTAGCTGAGTTTTGCTTGTCTAACTATTTGCTTATTTCTTTTCGCTCCCTTTTTCATCATTTTACGGAATTTTTAACTACCCGTAACGATTGCATTAACTAAATTACTTACCACATTTACAACTCGCATTGCTAACTAACTAAATAAGATCACTACACTTACATGTTAAATTATTTACTTATTAATCTATTGACTTGAATCTTAATTCATGCTTATTTAGAACAGCAATGACATAACTTTTCGATTTTAATCTTTATGTTTTAGCTGTTTACATGCACTTCAACAGAAACCTGCACAACGAGGTCTTAACAGATGGCAGTGCTGTTACCATGACAACTGAAGATGTGTCAATTCCAATAACTGCTCCTTTCAGTGAAGGAGTTACTTATGAATTATGTGCTGGCATCGTTGATAAACACGCGAGCCTCACAAGCTTAATAAAACAAGAAATCCTAGAGGAATGTGGTTATGACGTCCCTGAGGAAAACCTTCAAGAGGTTGCATCATTCCATTCCGTTGTGGGATGTGTAGGCGCTTTGCAGACCTGTTTCTTTGTTGAAGTCACAGATGAGATGTGTGTGAGCAAGGAAGGAGGAAATCTCCGAGAAGGCGGCAGAATTGAGGTGTTCCATCTACCCCTTGCAAAGAGTCGCGAGTTTTTATTTGACACAACGAAGCATAAACCAGCGGGTGTCATGTTTGCTTTCATGTGGTACTTCAACAAATTTCAAGGTTGCCTGAATTAATAGAATCGGGTCATGGTCTGAGTAATACTAGGGAACATTGATTTTTCTGGCTACAATTTTGAACCAGTGTTTTCTATTTCTGAACATATATAGCTTTCTTAGAGAAATTATAGCGACTAAGGTGTACTTTGATACATTGTATTATTTCTAGGATATTGTGGGATTCAAATGCACACGTTAAACATAAAATCGTTCAATTTTCTTGGTCCATGTCTTATCAAAGCACGCTTCATTATTATGCCACGCCATTAGTTGACTTTTGAGGTAGAAGAACTTTTCATCAGACCACATCTCGCTGAGAGCCTGGACTCTAGTATCCAATCGGTCGTGACCGACATCATCTTTTTGGTCAGCGGATTCATCTTCTACCTTCAACACGATCTGGCCTTGGATAGTGACCTTA
This sequence comes from Orbicella faveolata, assembly GCF_042242905.1. Lineage (NCBI taxonomy): Eukaryota > Metazoa > Cnidaria > Anthozoa > Scleractinia > Merulinidae > Orbicella > Orbicella faveolata. The sequence continues at coordinate 3,304,016 of NW_028301552.1, read as the reverse complement.
GCTGTGGTTGGCTCGCCTTCTTTGATTGTGTACATTTCTGTGTGCATTTCATCATATATAGTGTCTGTATCCTTGAGCAGAATACATCCCGAATCAGTGGAAAGTGTCAGTTTGTAAATGTCACTCAGCTGATCAATCTCGAGAGCCCTGCAACACAAAATACCAATTTAGAAATTCCCGACGAAAAGAAGAAAAAAACTCGTTTACTTTGATCATCAAAATGTAAATTCTCTTTGCTCGCGCCGTCACTACGCCAACAGTGCGTGTTAATCCCGTGTTTCTTTCGAGTTTTAGTATAAATCTACTAGCGTTCTATCACGAATGCTGTTCTCTGATTGGCTACGCTACTCACTATCCATTCTGTTTTAGTATAAATCTACTAGCGTCCTATCGCGAATGCCGTTCTCTGATTGGCTACGCTACTCACTTTCTATTCTGTTTTAGTATAAATCTACTGGCGTTCTATCATGAATGCCGTTCTCTGATTGGCTACGGTACTCACTTTCTATTCTGCTTTAGTATAAATCTACTAGCGTTCTATCATGAATGCCGTTCTCTGATTGGCTACGCTACTCACTTTCTATTCTGTTTTAGTATAAATCTACTGGCGTTCTATCATGAATGCCGTTCTCTGATTGGCTACGGTACTCACTATCTATTCTGTGATAGATAGTAAGTAGCGTAGCAGAATGCCCTTGCTAACAAAATGACGGCCGCTTCTTGCCATTTTTGAAGTGTCTATGACGAGGTTTTAGATAAAGTTTTCATACCCGGTAACCATTCATCAGGTACAATAAATTCAACAAAATGTCTAAGATCCTAAACCTAAAATTCTAATCCTAATATTATATTAACTTACAACAATATTCTACTTATAAATCTGATTTCCATGAATGCCGTGTGTTTAAGAATTATGATAGAGAAAGCGCTTAACTTGATTTAATGAACCAGTAATGGTTTTCACAATCCATTACCAGTCAACTTCACCTTTAGACACCCCGATCGAAGAGACTGCGGTCGTCTGCTCCGTAATTACTCAGAACAAATGGCTACAAAACAGAGAATAGTTAGATGACAGCAAAATAGACCTTTCCCGCATTCCACTTCAGTGCGTTCGAACACTAGTACCAGAGCGAGGTTGGGGTGGACATTTTCATACATTTGCTGAATTTTTGTCCACCCCGACCTCGACTCGGCGCTATTGTTTTTTGGAATGCGGGAAAGGTCTATTTAGCGACAGCAGTCGAGTTCATCTGCGAGGAAGACCAAGGCTCACCTCGTAGTCTTGGGTTTTCTCCGCCACTCTACAGGTAATATAGCATGTTTGTATTCCGGATCAGGAGGGTCAAGCACTCGTAACTGGGCATCCCTTTCACGTACTTCTTCATTTGATACTCGAACCGGAAGTAGTAGCTTACTCTTACTTCCGGTCTGTATCGAGAGGCATGACGCGTGCGGAGAAGGCCACACATACGGCCAGTGGACTGAGGAGAGCGCCAGACGAATTTTATGACCAGCGGCTACAGTGTAGGCAGTGGAATCAAATTTAACCTGCGCTTGGAAGGTTTCATCAGGCTTCAGGGCCTGGATCTTTTCTGTTGAATGGCCACTGTGATGTGTCAAGTTTAATAATCCTGAATAAAAAAATAATAATCAACCAAGGGAACATGCACATTCAGCCATATAACCGTGTTGGAATTAGTGTAGACTGTTCACAGCCCTCTCTTTTCTCGCATTTTTATTCGATCGTTGAACACGCGGATAGAACCGCGAGAGAATATAATAGAGAGGCTGTGAACGGTCTAGAATAAGTGACGAGCCAGGCTTTATTCCGGTTAAATGCAGTTATAGGGGTGTTTCTCTAAGATTGATGTCTTTGGAATTCAATCCATCTGCAGCAAATTAAAGCCGGTTTAAGGGTCGAAGGCGCTAATGATTTGTGAACGTACCTCTTGTTATAAGTGAAGACTTTCCATTTGGAAAAACGTCACTCAGTCTAGCAGCTATCAGAGCACAGGGCCTGTCACAGGTCAGCTGTAAATGAACCTCGGCAAATCCCAACACTTCAACAGGTTCTTTAAGCGTCGCTGTCTCCCAGCACTCCGCCAATGCGTCCTCCAGTGATTGTTCCACTGGTAGGTCCTCAAGGCCGTTTATGAGTGGGACTCCACCCCATGAACCACTTAAAAAAGAGGACTTGACAGTTACTTTGCATGATTCAGTTGTGGGTGTAATGGGCTCACTGCTGGTAGATTCTTCCAGGATCTGTGATGCCATCGTCAGCAATCTGTCCTCTTGCAAACAAAATTCTTGACATTGTACATTGGGTGAGGGCCAGCAGTCCTCTGCTATCCACCTCCCAGGCCAAATGTCCTCTTTGTGAGCATTCAAAATGCCTTTTGACAGAATACAAAAACAAATAATCTCAAGAGGACTACAGCAGAATTAAAATAGGTTAAGTCTGCATACAAGCCAAGCTGGAGGTTATCTTAGTTTCTGTCGCATGAAGCAACTAGGAGTATTTCTACTCCTTCCTACATAGAATGCCGGTCCATTGCAAGGATTAAATTCACTGCTACCCATTTGCACAGCTGGATGGAGAGACGCACTGCAAGAGTAAAGTTCCTGAGAAAATAACCCGGCCAGGGCTTGAAGATGAACGCAGACCACTGATTCGATTTGGGGACAAGCCCACTAACCATGGGACCACTTCGCCTCCCACCGTTATTAATAATAACTGCATGGAAAATCAAGAGTGCCTTTACTTATTTTTTCACTGAGGAGAAATTAGATACTAGCAAATATTTGCCATTACACCAGGCCAGGACATCAAGCAAATTGTCGTTGATAAATTAATACCCTGCCCCAGCTGAGCTCACAAACTGAAATTTACACATCATTACTGTTACCATTGATGTTACGCTTTTCTCTGGGAACAACCTGTCTGCTCTTAAATAACAAAACTCTTCTTTGGGATGACCCAGACGAGGATCAATGATCTAAGATCTGTAGTTTACCTTATTTTTCAAATGGAAAACCAAAACAAAAAGAATGCAGTCATGAAATGTACATTATCTTTTCCTAACTTGACAATCATTCAACTGCTGGAAGTTAAACAACACATATAAAACAATTTTATCCTATTCAAATTGAATAACCATACAGAAAGTAAACAAATGCCACTCAAAGGAGGGGGGGGGCATTGCAACCCCTTTAATTCCTCTCCTGGATATGCCTCTGTAATTATAATGAAAGAAATTTAAAATACATGCACTTGGGAAACAAACCATTCCTCAAGAAAAGCCTCAGCTTAGGGTCATCCATGATGCCAGTAGGGAGGCCTTTTAACTGATAGTCAAACCATCTGAGGCACTCTTTAAGGTGGTCTATGCGAGGCCCAGGTGAAGAATCAGTAGGCCATGAATGGGACCATGGACCAATTAATGTTCGCACGGGACACTTAAGATGTTGTACCATAGTGAACACTGCATCTTTGAACAGATCAGAAAATCCACCAATCAGGAACACTGGACATGTGATGGAGGTGTAATCTTCAGAAAGGGAGCCATACTGCCAGTAAGGATCACGAGTCTGATGTGATAACCAATGGTGAATCCATGGTTCACTTGATTTATTCAAGCGTTCTAACCACGCTTCTTTCCACCTACATCAATAAATAATTATTGTAAAGCACAGGTGATGAAAATAAAGAAAATCCTCATCCAAAATAGTTTGATTTACCATCAAATTCACAGCCATCGGAAATAACTTATTCGCTATATGACTGAGAATATACCTTCATTGTGATTGACTGAGCTTACTAAAGGAGCATTTGTAATTCTCTCAGTCATGTAATAAAAAAGTAATCATATAAAAGCTTGAGCAATTAAGGATTGACTGATTACACTCCAATGTGACATTTGAAAATTCTTTCAAATTGCATTCACCTTTAGTTAAGACTCTGGAAATGTAGAGAGAATTTTCAATCATTACTCATAGTGTAAATCCTTAACAAATGACAGAGAAGTTGGACTGAATCAAAGAAAGCCAGATGTAGGAAAATCTGCGACAGGCAAATACCTGGAACCCAAGCTCTCTGGACGAGGGGGGCGTGCATTCCATAGCAACATGACATGAGCCCACGATGGCATTTCCCTGGCAAAAACACAACCACCACGGTAGTGACAGTCATTTAAATACCGTTCATCACTAGAATAAGTGGATATTACAGTCTTCAGTGCTGAGGGTCGCCTGGAAGCCACCTGAAGGCCATTGAATCCTGCCCAGCTCTTCCCATACATTGCTGAAATTAATACAATAGATAATTATATGTTACATGCACCCAAAGTGAGTCTCAGTTGAATTACATTTCAGACCTTCATTGAATAAAAATAAAATAAAAGACTTTATTTTACCTGAAAGGCCGATCAGTGATCACTGGATCACTGGTATTAACTGGCGATCAGCATTTACATATAAAATACAGCTATTCATAAAATTGTACTTTAAAAAAAAACAAGAAGATATATATACTAAACATTTACATTAAAAATTACAACCATTCTGGAGATTATGTAAAAACAAGCATTAAAAAGAAGAGCAACAACAACAAACAAACAAGCAAAAAATTGAACCTAATTTACCGTACATACATGATTGATACAGTCTTGATCCATAAAATGCTTAAAAATATGTGTTTTAAACTTAGAAAGAGTGTTTAATTCTCTGATCTCTCTTGGTAATCCGTTCCATTCTCGTGCAGCGTCACACTTGAAAGTATACTGACCCATTTTCGTTTTAGTTGGTTTGACGTTTAAAAGTGTTGAGTCTTTAAGTATTCTTCCATGCAGATCAGACATCTTAACAAGATATCCCTCTAACTGGTGCAGACAGTGAACATTGTGTACGATCTTAAACGCTAATTGTAGCTTCAAAAACCACTGTCTACTATCTAAGGATAGCAGATATAGCCTGTTACGCATATCCTGTGAACACGTTCTGCAATTCACAGCAAGAATAATACGCATGGCCTGATCCTGTAATCTCAAGCTCCCGCTGTGGACCTTTCCTGGCTGAACACCCTTTTAAAAGAGATACCAAAACTTCTCTTTTAACCCCTAAAAGGTACAACAAGCACCCACGCCCTTTTTATATTGGAGTCCCCTCCCCAGGGGTTCTTGTGTGATCACCAGTTGACAGGGAATGTAAAGCCACAACTCAATTCTAAAATTTAACTTACCAACATCTCCAGTACACCAGTCTTGCTGCGAAATCCAGTTGATCACGTCACAACAGTCTTCATGTTCTTTTCTTTCACATTCATCATAAATAAATCCTTCTGAGTCCCCAGATCCCCGCATGTCTACACGGACACACACATAGCCATGAGAACAAAAATATGAATGGCCTTTTTCATCCCTCCGTGCTGACCAGTCCATACGACGATAGGGAAGAAATTCTAGAACACAAACAATGAACACTTTGACAGTCAGAGTCCACTATACTTCAAATATAAAATAGGTTTATCAATCTGCAAATAAATGCATATTCTTTTACTTTCTTTAATAAAATTTACAGTGATAAAAAACCCAGTAAATACAGGCTTTCACAGAGGAAAACAAGATTAAAGGGATTAAGAAAACTTAAAGTATATTTGGGACTGCCTTCCTGAGGTTTCAAACCCATTCCTAATAAGTTCATGGAGTGCCACTTTTTTTCATAAGAACTCTTATGCTTTCTCATCTGAGCCCCTTTTGTTACAGTTCTTGAGTTAAAGTATCTGTTGTTTTCATTAAAGTATTTTCATATCCAGATGTATGCATTCAAAAACAAATAAGCACCTGATTCCTAATAAGAACCCCTTCTGCAATAAAGACACACCCTCCCCCCTCCCCCAATCAAGCTACCAAAAGTAAGTCATCACCCTGGGCACTAGCCTCCTTTGATGTCATTTTGGATTCATCACCCAATGCTCCCTGGGGGAGGGAGCATTGGGTGATGAGCCCCCACCCCCCTCCCCTATCTGGGCACTGATCATTACAGTACACTCCTAGCACAACACCTCAGAATACTTACACAAATTGATCTCACCTAGTATAGCAGGATATTTTTCACATTCTGCATCTGTAGCTTTCTCATTACTGTTTTCAACTAATTCTGGAATCCAGAGTTTAGCTGCCAGTTTTGTGCCATCACTCATTGGTATCCAAACCAATGGTATTCGATTCACAGCAAGCAACATAATGATTTGCGCTGTCTAGAAGGGGTCGCCACAAAGCTCTTTGGAATGTCTCACAGGATTGGCTGAGAAAATGATATACGAAGAACAGTAACAATGGACCATAGCCCTAAAACAAAAGATCTTTGTGCTAACAAGATCCAATGACATTAGAGGTTCTAAAGAGCTTCATGGCAACAGTCTAGAAGGCAATAAGTAGCTGTAAGAGTTTCTTTATTTAGTGGTCCCTGCATGCGTGGTTTGTAGTATCCCATCATTAAATAATGGACTGGTTTAATAAGCTGCTTAAATCAGTAACCTTTTATCAGTGTCAAAATTTGCACTGTAAGTTAACACGTCTTAAGCTTGCATGCGAGCCCATTTGCAATTTTGTGAGTAAATCATTGCATACCTTGCAAAATTCCCAAATACAGTGCTGATTACTGATACACTGCGAGCAGAGTCTCCTTCCTCATCCCGGTTTTTCCAAGAAGATCCATAGTTGATAGTAACTATGGAAGATCGAAGGAGACCCTGCAGAGTAGACTACTGACTACTGCTCATCCAACAATCTTGCGGATTTTCAAGTACGATGATTAAGCGTATAATATAGAACAGCTGCAATAACTATTAAAGTAAATCATATCATAGGTCTAAACAATTTTACATGGATATATCACACATAAGGAACAGTTGAGAAAACTCACCTCGACCCTAACGAGACGAACAGCGGTACGCTCACCAAAATACAAGTACGTCACGTAAGCGTACTGGTTTCGAGCCGCCACTTAGGTCGTCACGCAATCCTCCTGCGTTGCGTGAGGTCGATCCGGAGACTGGATTATTATTGCACCGTCGTCGTCTCATGTTTGGACAAAATTTTATTTGGAGAGAAATATCAAAGATGAAATTTTTGTCGGTGCCTCTTTTTCTCAATTCCAATTTTAATTTTATTTTTCCTGACGTTAAATCGGCACATCGAGGGCTAGGATTACTGCTGTCTCGCCAGAGATTAGGTCTGTCACGAAGAGTAACAGCCGACGGCGTAGCCTGCATGGCAGGTCTCCGAAGGGAGGGAAGGGGAAAAAACGAGCGGGTGAAGCGCGTGATGGAGGGATGCATTTGTCTGTACCGTGGCCAATGTGTTCGTCTGTGTAGCTGACGCGAGTGCTTTGTTTTAGCGGTGGAGTATGAAACGATTAGGCTGCCAGACCACAGTGATCACCAGAGAAGCAATGTTCATATCACTAAAAGAAACATTATTATTAAAAAACAAATAAAGCTATTTTGGTAGGGTGGGGCTGGAAGGTTGAGTTTGCATGTTCCCTTCGTTGATTATTATTTTTTCCTTCAGGATTATTAAACTTGACACATCACAGTGGCCATTCATCAGAAAATATCCAGGCCCTGAAGCCTGATGAAATCTTCCAAGTGCAGGTGAAATTTGATTCCACTGCCTATACTGAAGCCGCTGGTCATAAAATTCGTCTGGCGCTTTCCTCAGTCCACTGGCCGTATGTCTGGCCTTCTTCCGCACGCATTATGCCTCTCGATACAGACCGGAAGTAAAAGTAAGCTACTTCTTCCGGTTCGAGTATCAAATGAAGAAGTGTGTGGGGATGCCCAGTTACGAGTGCTTGACACTCATGATCCAGAATACAAACATGCTATATTACCTGTAGAGTGGCAGAGAAAACCCAAGACTACAAGGTGCGCCTTGGCTTTCCTCGCAATCAGTAACTGCCAGTAGATCCTCCTGTCTTCTCATTTTGCCTGCGTTGGTAGCCATTTGTTCTGAGTGATTTGTATAATTATGGACAAGACGACTGCAGTCTTCGATCGGGGGTGTCTCAAGGTGAAGGTGACTGGTAATGGTTTGTTCTTTGATAGATCGATGCTAGACCAGTTTTTGACTTGAACATTATGATGTCAAGTAAATGCGCAAACACCAGTGAACGAGTTAAGATCAAGGCTTAAGGCGGGATTTCACCTAACAACACACTACTTTTTCAAACTTTTCTCGTTGCTAAGATTTAATTCCAAACCAGAGCAATTAGTATACATTGTTATGTATACCAAACATTATGAAAGACATATTTTTGCACCTAGAATGTAAAATAACTGTATTGTGACCTGACACCGGCCGACTAAATCTGCCACCCGCTGGGGAATGTCAGGGCTTACTTGAGAAACATGCACTTTAGCAAAAACCTGCACAACGAGGTCTTTAATAGATGACAGTGCTGTTACTATGACCGACTGGAGACGTGTCAGTGCCAATAACTGCTCCTTTCAGTGAAGGAGTTACTTACGAATTATGTGCTGGCATCGTTGATAAACACGTGAGCCTCACAAGCTTAATAAAACAAGAAATCCTAGAGGAATGTGGCTACGGTCCCTGAGGGAAACCTTCAAGAAGTTGCACCATTGGTACCAATGGACGAGTAGAATGAAACCCTACTCAGCCTGAAGCCATTGGAAATATTCTAAGTCCCCATGAGGTGCATATCATGGATGGAATACCAATGGCTTATGTACCATTCCATTGGACACTGTTTATGTGTATTGGTCAACCTTCATTTTGTGGTTGCAACAATTTTTTTTCTGGTTTTTGGTTTAAAATGTAACGTGATTGTGTTAGTTATATTTAGTATCACCCAACTAGTGGACTAATGCAAATCCTGCATTTTAATTAGCTACGCTACTAGAGGACTATTAGTAATAGTCCTCGAGTAGCGAAATTGGCGCAATCGAGCGTGACGCTTTCTTTCGTTTTATTCCCCAATAAAGATTTCTTCAACTTGCATTTGCTAACTTTATTATTGCCTTTTCTGTTCGACTAGTTGGGTAATACTAAAACAATTAGACCCTTCGCCCTCAAGGGCCACGGGTCAATAGCCCATTCGGCTTCATTTCATGGGCTATTGACCCGTAGCCCTTGCGGGCTACGGATCTAATTGTTAAATAGATTTGAAAAAAGTTTGATTTTCTGGAAAAAAATAACTGCAATCGTTACAAGTAATATCAAATGTAGAAATGACCTCAACTCGGAAACAAATCTGAGTTCCAGATGGGATTTAAAACCACGATCCTCCGCGGTCTCGCCGGACGCTCTAACCACTGAGCTACTGGAGACTCTATGTTGAGCAAGGATGAAATAAGCGTCATCATTTCGGGCTGTATTACCGCGCAATGCGGTTCCAGTCAAAGACCCATATTTCAGAAAAGAATACTCTGCGCATGCTTAGAATATCGCTTACGGTCAGAGGTTGCGATTTTTGGTGTTGACCAAAAGGAGCGCGGCCTCTGGGGACAGACTGGTAACCGCCGTGTCTAGTGCTGGGTCCCCTTCCGATTTCTCCCAGAAGTCTCAATTTCTTGATGCTGACCAAACGGAAAATAGTTTTTTTTCCGCCGGGGGAGGAGAACTCACATATAAAAAGACAGGGGTGCTTGCCGGAAATTTTGCGAAGAACCCCTAAGAGGTATTGTACCAAGATCCTTTATTGCGGGCGTGGCGTCAAATGTTTTTCACCCCTGCCTAAGCCTTGCATACGGCGTCTGCGCCCGCAGTACGAGCGGCAGTCAAAACTGAGCTGTCCTACCGAAACGACACGATAGGAGCCTTTTCCTTCACAGCTAACAAGAATGAAGACAAAGCTAAAGTTGCTTTGGCATCTTCTAATAATTAACTGGAGAATGCCGGGTTTAATTTGACGAGGAACGGTCTATTGTGTTCAAAATAACACAATTGTTGTCGTACGTGGCGACACTCGACGAACTACGAGCGAGTTGCCATGCGGGACGCCGGCGACCCATTTTTGGCTCCGAATTAGAAGATTGGAGACACAAAATGTTTCATATTTTTCACTTTTTACAATCTGATATGGTTTTAGGAATTGTAAATCCCTTTTCATGAATATTCAATGCCATCTTCAGTGCCTGATCTCAACTCTTTCCTGGTAACTTACATTGACGTCAGGACGGTAAAGTAAAGTTTTTCCCGCCTACTGAATCCTGATTGGTCAATGCAAATTTCAGGCGCGCCGTATGCGAGGCCAAGAGGTACAAATTCTAAAACACATCAACTGACACTTTCATAATTTTTAATAACGTTAAACACTACTTTGTCAAAAAAGAATCTCCTGTCGTATTTTTTGGGCTCAATCATGGCCCTATAGGGTACTGCAATACACCCCGCTGCTGACGTTTTGACGCTGAACACCCCAAGAGGTACCAAAACCGCTTTTTTAACCCCTCAAAGGTACGACGAGCATCCCCGTACTTTTTATATGAGAGTCTTACCCCCCCCCCCCCCGGGATCTTGCCCTCAGTTGATGGCAGGAGCCATAATCGATTATGGCTCCTGTTGATAATTAGTTAAACTGGGGCTTCTTAAGGCGCTTACTGTGTTTGAGTCCTTGTCTGCTGTGATCTCTGATTGTTCTTCGTGGGAATCAAAGCACGAGAACTAATAAGGGAAATCCAATACGAATAATTATTTCAAAACTATTTGTTAGAAGTTGCTACACTTCTGTGCACCCGCGCAGACTGATCATGCGACAACTGAACAACAGCTGATTGAAGTATTCATTTAACGGACCAGGAAAATGGTTAAATAAGGTCATTAAACTGGAAAACTAACTCAGTATTTTTAACACTACTTAGTTTCAAGTTACGCTTTCCACTCAGTTGAAAAGGGCGCAGCAGTTATTCAAATCAGTCACCAATAAGTTATACTGAGGAGTCATGCTTCAGAGCTCCTCAATGCGAGCAGCAACCGTGAAAACAAGAGACCAAATTAATCCTGCAAAACCATCCAATGTGACGGCGAATATTGAATGACCTTTTCCCACATTCGGATCATGACAGGGCATCTTCTACAGCTCGAGGGTCCTCGAAAAGACGAAAAAAAGCCACACATGACTACATAACGGTTCGTTTAAACTTCAATTTTTTTTGTGAGCAACCAGTCACTACTTACACAGAAGGGAGAAATGCTCTACCGAGAAGTCATCTCAAGCAGAACTTTGATGAAGGTAATTTCTCCTTGAAGAAGGTTTTTTTAATTTTCAATATCTTCTTTTATGTTATCAGTGTGCAGGTTCTCTAACGGACGACTAGAACAGCAAAATTCCAAGTTCTTTATACTTCTTAGTTTCCTCCAAAATAGTATGGCAGCAAAAACGTATCATCTTTCTTCCACCCAAATTTGCATTAACCATGCAAGCTCTACTAAGTAGGTTTAATTATAATTCTAAGGCCCAGTTCAGACGTCGTGCTTCTGCCGTGCCGAACTAAATTCAGGAATTAAGTTCGACAAAAGCACGGCAGAAGCACGGCGTCTGAATCAAACTTTTGAATTAAGTTCGACAAGCAATTAAGTTCGACAAGCTCTGCCGTTCTACACGACTCATTCATAAATTATTTCAATGTGTTGTGGCGAGATTTCGTTCCCTCGGGGAGTTAGGTGGAGAATTGTTACGAGGCTTCAGTCAACCCTGGATTTGATTCGACTCTGGCACGACGTCTGAATCAGAGTTGATTTCCTGCCGTGCTACAGTCGAACCAAATTGCAATTTAGTTCGGCACGGCAGAAGCACGACGTCTGAACTAGGCCTAAGTCACGCAAAAGACATTTTCTTTCTTTAAACGAGCCGGGCTCAGCTAGCCTAAATGTCAACAAAAAAGAACAATTTTCTCCTGTTTGAAAGCGCTAAGAGTTACGGTCTTGTAATGCCAGCTGAAAGATCAAAATGTTTGGTCTGCATCTGGGATCGATAACATCTTTGTTTTTTCGCGGTTCATGGCACTTGAGGAGTTTGCATTCTTTTAAATCCATGTTCAATAGAATTTAAGCGCACCCAAGCAGGGGAAAGATTTTTAATTGTCAAAGTTACACTCGACTCAACAAGACTTCTGATAAAACTACAGGCTAAAAATAACGTTTCCACTATTCAGCGGGTCGTTTTCAAGTTAAGTTCAACAGGGGCACCCAACGGATCGTTTCGGTAAATTATCTGTTCGGAAGACCTTTAATCCCCTCTGATTTCCTTAAGAGAATTGTCACCTCGAACTTTCGTGATATGAGAAATTTAATGTCTGTTGTTTTCGAATTGTAAAAAATGTCGTTTTGGGTACCGAAAAAAGGTCAGCTATCATTTTCGGAAAGGCGATAAGACCTAAGGTTTTCGGGAAATGGACAAAAAAGCCCTAATAAATTCGAGAATACTCAAGTTCCCCTAGAATAACCGAACAGATAAAATTTTTTTTAGCGCAACCTAAAATTAACCTACAGAGCTTTAAAAGTACTCCACATAGCCTAAAACAGCTTTTAAAAGCATTCGAGAGAAAACGGACGTTGGGTGCCCCTGGTTCAAGAGTTGACGGAGTTGCTTAGAAAAGCATCAACAAATCGAAGCGGAAAGACTTTTATCGTTTGAATTACTCGTATGTCGCAAACATTCGAGTCGAGTCATTTTAATGAATTTTAATTTAAAAGTGGCTTACGTTGAATGTTTTCATAACTTGTTGTGGTTTATATAATTTCTCCCGAGAAAAATTGTGGTATCTCATAATAAGGTAATGGGAGAAAACTGCTTAAAGTATCGAGGAGTGATCAAGGAGTTGTTTTTGTCATCTAGGCGAGCAAATTTAAAACGTGAGCGGTATGTTTAGCTTACCGCTCATGTTGTAAACTTTCTCACCTACTAAGTGACGAGATAACAATACTTGAGAAAGCTTAAAATACTAATAAGACAAAGAAATCAATAACAACAGAATCATACATAAGGAAATAAATTAAAGCAAGCTACAATCATACGGCTGGGGCAGCAATTGTGTCAACTACACACAATAACAAAGGCATCTTTCTGATCTTTGAACAGTCCGGGTAGTTATTGTCGATTTGTTTTTCAATCGATAACTATCGATATTCCTTAAGACAAGAATTATCGATTGTTATCGACTTTTGTCAATCGATAGCAATCGATAAAGAAATTTTTCTGTGACTTCGATTGTTATCGATTGCAGATATCAATCGATAACAATCGGTAATTGATAGTTTGAATCGATTGATTTTCGACATCGATTTTTATCGATTAACTACGCCTTGGTATTTCTACGGTTAAGCCTACCGTCCACATTACTCTGTCACGAAAACAGAACTTTTCCAAAAAATGCTCTTCAAACCGGACGTTTGAAAATGACGACTTTGCGTTTAGGTATAGACGTAAGACGTTTTGAAAACGGAGATTTTCGAAAACGATTTTGTTACGATGATCATGCCATTTCCCTTCCCGAGTTTTCCGTTTTTCGGTGAGTGCTCCGTTTTCAAATTTCTCCAGCGTAGCGTGGACGGGGCCTGATTCTCATCATTCCTCTGTTCACGTGACTCCACTAAAATGGGAAGATAGACAAGCTAGTGGTGTCTCTCCCAATCCCATTCCAAGTATTCATACTCTCTTCAGACTCCCTACTTAGGATGTTAAGAAATACGCGAGCAGCTGGCTGCACAGGTTGGTGTTATAACTCTCACAAGTGAGATAAACTAATATCAATGCCAGGACTCGAGCGGGGACTCGAGCCAGGACTCGAGCCTGGACTCGAGCCTGGACTCGAGCCTGAACTCGAGCCTGGACTCCAGCCTGGACTCCAGCCTGGACTCCAGCCTGGACTCCAGCCTGGACTCGAGCCTGGACTCGAGCCTGGACTCCAGCCTGGACTCCAGCCTGGACTCGAGCCAGGACTCGAGCCTGGACTCGAGCCTGGACTCCAGCCTGGACTCGAGCCTGGACTCCAGCCTGGACTCGAGCCTGGACTCGAGCCTGGACTCGAGCCTGGACTCGAGCCTGGACTCGAGCCTGGACTCGAGCCTGGACTCGAGCCTGAACTCGAGCCTGGACTCGAGCCTGGACTCGAGCCTGGACTCGAGCCTGGACTCGAGCCTGGACTCGAGCCTGGACTCGAGCCTGGACTCGAGCCTGGACTCCAGCCTGGACTCCAGCCTGGACTCCAGCCTGGACTCGAGCCTGGACTCGAGCCTGGACTCGAGCCTGGACTCGAGCCTGGACTCGAGCCTGGACTCCAGCCTGGACTCGAGCCTGGACTCCAGCCTGGACTCGAGCCAGGACTCGAGCCAGGACTCGAGCCAGGACTCGAGCCAGGACTCGAGCCAGGACTCGAGCCAGGACTCGAGCCAGGACTCTAGCTGGGACTCGAGCTGGGACGGGGGAGGCTATTTTGCGAGTCTGCGAGCCCGAGCCTCGAGCCGCGTGTCTCTTTTTGCGAGCCTCGAAAGATTCCCGCCAAAAAATCCAAAAACGAACTTAATGCCCTAATATGGTATTTATTACATGCGAGGCGCTTCCATTGTACCAATAGCCGAGGAAAGTGGAACGACATTTTCCGATCAAACCGGGCCAACCAAGAGGAATCGGACTCTTACCATTTTTCATTCCTTTTTCCGAATTCCCTACATAAGTGAAGAGAGGTGATCCCGAATATTCCGGTCGGAAGAAACCAAAGACCTTTCCATTTGACTTCCGACCGAAATTTCAGGAATCTTTGGCGTAATGGAAAATACCCGCGGTCTTCATGTGTTGGTGCACTGTAGCATGGTAAGTGAGGTGATGGAAAGTTTACCTCTCTTTTTTTATTATTATTATTATTATTATTATTTCTAGCAATTAAGCAGATTTTATAGGTAGGACATTTTTCCCATCTTGCTTTTTGGTAGCTGCAAGCGAGGTAAACGGAAGTGTCGTGACAGCGTGACATTCATAAGTTGACAGCAAGGATCACGAGATTCGTAAACATTGTAATCGCAGGCACGAGTGATTGTGAACTAGATTTTTATCGAGAGAACACAGAAAATAGCAGAAATACGACGCGTTGTAACAGTGGAAGAGAATTAAACAAGGATTTGCCGAGCACAAGTGAGTTGTGAGTGTGCGAGTTAAGGTGTACCCCACAAGTTTGGTACAGAGGAAACTTCTGCTTAATCTTTAATTAGTTTGCAAGTTGTGAGTTTTTCAGCCCAGTAAATTGTACTGACTCAGTCATTGGGCCGAGCGAATGGGTTTTATCCCCAAACTTTTATATTGTCTCGAAATGAACAGTCGTCCAGTCCTTCGAAAACAACAACAATTAAGAGCCTGGTTTCCCAAGAGACAGAACAACGGACAACAGGGAGCAAAATAAATAAATAAATAAATAAATATAATAAATAATAATAGTAATAATAATAAATTACGCATCTTTCGTGGCGGTGCTTCTCGATATGTCATCTTGATAATTACCTAAAATCTGTAAAATTCGCGTCACTTGAACGTTTCCCTGTTTATATTTGGATATTAGTCAATTTTACTTCATCAACTTTTTCATATAAAAATTTGCGGGGGAAACTCAAAATTTCATTCATATCTAAAACTAGAAACTGACCTTCAAAATCCGTTTTGATACAGACGGAAAACTATTTGCGCGGAATTTCACGTACGAAAGAAAATCGAAAACTTTTGTTTCTTCTGCCAAGTGTAGCATTTACTGAGTACAACGTTAACGTTAAATTAAAAACTCAAAGAAAAACACAGAAAAAAAAAGCAGTGGCTAACAAAAATAGGCTGGCGGCTCGCAGGCTCGCACATTAGTTACACTCGATATTATCAGTAACAAATGAAGCTTACCTTCGGCCATGGCTTGAAAACTGGCTTGCTGTCACTGGTCATGTGACCACCACGTCATTAAAATGGCGGGAAACCTGCCTCAAGTCCTTGCTCGAGTCCTGACTCGAGTCCTGGCTCGAGTCCTGGCTCGAGTCCTGGCTCGAGTCCTGGCTCGAGTCCTGGCTCGAGTCCTGGTTCGAGTCCTGGCTCGAGTCCTGGCTTAGCCTGCGAACAGGCTCCCGGCGAGGACGGAAAAAAATTTCGGCGAGCGCGGAACAGAAGAATTCGGAGAGCAAAGCGATCGGGGCGGGGACAGGGGAGCCTGTAGACTTTGTTTTTGATGTGCATATCCGCTCTTGGTGATAAGCCTGTAACAAATCAGTCAATGAGGGAATTAGACCTGTCAAGAAGCTAAATTCTCGGTACTTGCAAACAGTTCTAATCGAGCTAATCAAATAACTGGGCCGGGCATCATAATATAGAGTGCAAGTAGGCAACATGTTCACGGAATATTTAAAACTTAACTTTGTCCCTCCAGAATCATTAGTTAGAGAGCTTAAAACATATTTTGCAATACTGAAATGAGCCTAAAGAAATTATAAGCACATGATAGAGGTGTCAAACTCCTCGAAGCGACAAGCAGATAACAGCGAAAGTCCGGAAACCATGCCTTTGACCTCTAAACGGCTTCACTCCACTAGCTCCTACTTAAAATTCTTCCTCGTAACAGAGCATAAGGTACCGTTGACAATCACTTGTGAAATAACGAGAGGTCGAGAGACCGAAACTTAAAAGAGAACGGCAAATGCACTATTGTAACGAACCGTTGGAGTCGTATAATTTTACAAAGATCTGTCAAATATTCATCTCAAAGATGTCAACAATCAGCAATTAAACCAATCATATCATGATGCCAGGAGCTGGTGTCATAGAACGGCGGTCACAGTGATATGTGTATCCCCGTGATATGTGTATCCCCGCACACATATCACTAGTGATATGTGTATCCCCTCCAAAATGGCGACCAGTGATATGTGTATCCCCAACCCCCCTCCCCTCTACTTTAAAAAGTAATATCCTCCTTGAAAGCGCTCTCGTCGTCCGGTCGCTTACTGGACGAACGACTAACCCAAACAGGCTTAAAACACAAATCTCAATTTTTGTAGTTGAAAAAGTTTACGTATCTGCTGCTGGAATTGTGTTCTTGATCCTAACTGGTTTTCTGCGAGCAGGATATAATGAATTTAAAGTTGAACACCAAATGGATCTAGATATATTTCAATTTGAGTTTCACGGCACCGGATTTCTAGGACGATATTAATTGCGCGGTGCATTCTCACCCCTCGAGTAACGCATATTCTCCACTGTTCATCGCCTTGTTTGCATCTGAATTATTCGTGGAGTGAAACACATATCACGGCTTCGACCCGATCGCCATAAAATGATTAGTGGCACTCGTGTATCCCCTGCACCCGCTTTTCAGTTCGACTTTTTGTAAGATATGTTAAGTCTCAAGCTGTATACATTGCTGTACTGCGAATATTGCTAGCACGTTTCATAATATTCGACGTTTATTCTTCGGCAGTTAGCCTAGATTACGGCTGTCTTCAGGGGATACACATATCACTGCGCCATGTAATAATTAGTGATATGTGTATCCCCTGGATGCGGTCGGCGACGGTGTACAACCGAGGTCAGTGAAACTCCAGAAATCCCAAGCTATGAATAAATGCCGGGTGTGAATATTTCTAGCAAGCCAGTTTTGACAATGCAAATGTTATGGGCATTTTTCTTCTTGGGTAGAAAGCCAATATAACAGCTGTGTCCATGGGGATACACATATCACTAGTTCATGAAATAATCAGTGATATGTGTATCCCTTATTATCCCGTGCACGCGTGCACGCGTTTTTAGTGGAATTATCGAGTTTCAAACTTCAGTGAACCCAAGCCGTGTAAAAACGTCGGGTGCTAATATTGCCTGCAGTTTTGACAAGGTTGATGCGCTATGAAAGTGAAGATTGATCATCGCAGTAAATTTTCCAATTTAAGCAATTGGAAAGAAGAAGCCTGAAAAAAATCAGGGCTTCAAAATGCCCATTCCCGTTGAAGCCCTGATTTTTTTTTTTTTTTTTTTTTTTTTTTTTTTTTCAGGCTTCTTCTTTCCAATTGCTTAAATTGGAAAATTTACTGCGATGATCAATCTTCACTTTCATCTACTACCGCAGTTCAAATATGAATTAATTCATATATACTTCACATCTTGATGCGCTATATTATAACAGTTGCGTTTCTGGGGATACACTGATATCACTGCGCCATGAAATAATTAGTGATATGTGTATCCCCTGCTCGCGATTTCAGTTTAGATATTTAGACATTCGAGTTGCAAACTCCGCAAACCTCAACCTGGGTATAAACGTCGTAGCGAGTAAGCAGCCAGCACGTTTCGGCAATAATTGGCCACTTTCTTCGATCAGGTAGATAGCTAATCTAACGGCTGTGTTTAGGGGATACACACTGAGATCACTGCCCCATGAAATAATTAGTGATATGTGTATCCGCTGTTCGAAGTTTTAGTCAGATATACAATCGAGTCGGTTGGAACTCAACCAAACTCAAGAAATCCTAATCTGCTCCGTTGGGCGCGAATTCATTTCTGGTTTCTTCTACTCTTTACAGCGCTCGTCGGAACCTTGCAACCGAGTCGCCATTTCGTTGAATGCCCAGGCGCGTATCAGTGTTTTGTGTATCCCCACGGGGGATACACATATCACTAGCGATATGTGTGCGGGGATACACATATCACGGGGATACACATATCACTGTGACACGCGGCATCAATAGAATGTCTACAGGCTCCCTCGCTTCGTTCGGGCTCACCGGGAGCCTGTTCGCAGGCTAGTCCTGGCTCGAGTCCTGGCTCGAGTCCTGGCTCGAGTCCTGGCCCGAGTCCTAACTCGAGTAGTCTTCGAGTCCCAACTCGAGTCCTGACTCGGTATTTAGGTATCCTCCTCACAAGTTCGTGTGAGATTATCTGAGTCTCCCATTCAAGAACGTATAAAGTTGAGACAACGCTGAATTCAGGTATTCACAAAGATTTATTTAAATTGACGACTATTGTCATTGGTTAGCTGTAGCGCATTGCTTGGTCTTTTGTATTGGTAAACGATTCACCGTACATGGCTGGTTGAAGAACCAAATAACTCGTATCGAACACATATGCAGCGTCTAAATGAATTCATAAATAGTGCTAACGACTGTATAAACAAATCAAGTAACAAATGCCACATTCCTTAACTTATGGATATTTCTTTTAGAGAAAGTGAATTTTGGCGCCAACTACTTAAATTAATTGATAATGCCAATTATATCATGCATTTATATGTAAAAACATACATTGTACCTTTTCTTATCAAACTGTTTAATTAGCAAACTGATTAATCGCACCATGAATTTGCATGCAATTATTCCCACAGTTATTTGCGTTTTTATGGAGTGTCACGAAAAATCAGACCCTGAAAAGTCAGACCTCATACCGCGAAAACTCAGACCCCTCGAAATTAAAAAAAAAAATTTAACCCTTCACAATTCTTATCAACTAAAATGTTTTATGGTCACGCAATTTTCATATATAGGCGACAGCCAGAAATAAGCGAGATATTTATCTTCTCCGGTTTATCGCTGTCGCATCGATCAAACAATGTTTCGTGACACCCCGTTTTTCTAGTGTACTAGTTATGACTTTATTTACAAATGAGTGAATGTCAAACTTGACTCGTGGACAGCAGAATGGCAAAGCTACTTATAATTGAGAAATATCACTGAGGCATGTAAACAATGCGTTTTTTAGAATAACCCGCCAAATATATGAAACGTCTCGCAACTGACTTTGTCGAACACAACGAGTCTAATCAGTTCAGTCAGACTTGTAATGTTTGGACCGCTGACAAACGTTAGGGCTTGATGAATGTTTAGACGTGCTCATGACACGTTAAGAACGTACTAAGCTGCAAACTGTTAAGTTCAGTCGAACTTCTTTCATGAATTTCACTCGCGCGCGTGACTCTAAACTCAACGATGCGCACAATGTAGGGTTGATGTGCTAATGTATACAGCTGGGAATACAATACTGATACAATACAAGTTATATTGTGTAAAGGCTTGTCCAAACGGTAAATGTTTGGTGACCAAACATCATCAAACAATGTGTGGTAACCAAACATGCTGATGTTGAAGTGGGTGGCCAAACGGTTAAAACATGTTTGATTAAACACAGATCAAACTATGGATACAAGCAATCTCGTTCCCAGAGTCTTCGTTCCCCTCGACCAGCGGTCTGAAAACGAGAGCTCTGGGAGCAACCATTTCAGGCATGCGCCATAGATGCAGACTACGCAGTGAAAACCGAACGGGCGGAATCACCTGAATTCGGTTATTTCAAAATGGTTGCTCCCAGAGCTCTCGTTTTCCGACCGCTGGTCAAGGGGAACAAAAATTCTGGAAACAAGATTAGGATATAAGCAGGAGCCATAATCGGAGACGGAGACCGTAAGTCTCGGGATTCGCGCGTACCTATGATATGGGACAATTTTTCTATTTTTAGAACAAATTGCGCCATCCTGACGTCATATATCCGCGCGGATTCACGCACGTGTCGGGGGCTCTCGCGTGGATGTTGTCACGTTGTGTGATCAAATGGTGAGAGTTGAGAGATTCTTTTGCGTATTTTTCACAGCGATGGCAGGGAATAAGGCAGGGAATACGAACCAGGGCGCTTATATGTAGTTTTATGCTCTGAGCTAACGGAAAAGGTGGGTTTTTCAGGGTCGAAAACAAGACTTCAATCTCGCGCTGGGAATGAATACTAAGATCTGCTCACGCTAGTTGTAAGCTTACGCGTATGTTTTTGCGTTTGTTCTGACTTAAGAATATAGCAAGAAAACTCTACACTCTGGTATCGAGTTAATTTGTGAGTTTCTCAGACAATGGTTCATCATAACCAAAACCTGTTTTGACGGTTTCTTATTGTTTCTGCTTGTTTGGTGAGTTTGCAAAAGTTTTTGAAAGGAAAGTCTGACGCGTACAATTAGCTCATTTGCATAGTGCAGCTCGTGCACTTTCAAGGTCGAGTCGGTGTTTGAATTGTCAACAAATCTTGACAAAGATTTCTTTCGTTATCTTTTCGGTGCTGAGATGCTGTAACAAATTTCACGAACGCAAAAAAGGCTACTAACATCATGTGTGTTTCTTCAATATGAGCATAGTGAAGTTTTACACTGCGAAAATGAAAATAGACAAGGAGTTTTGATAGCTCGATCAACAAACTCGAAATCGTTATTCCAAGTTGATTAAAGAAAGCGTCATCGTAACTTTGCTGATTATTTCTGCTTTATTCACATATTTCCAGCTTAGCTTTTATATGTTCTCAAACATTTATCAATCGTAAACATATTTAAAAACTATAGAGTTATTGTTTGAGTTCGATGTACGCTTTCACACGAAAGAGCGGCGGAAGTACAATTTGTCATGTTTACTGACTGTACTGAAAACACGCATCAGCGGGCGCTCTCATTCATTGACAACAGAGAATTTACTGGATTTTTACACGAATAAAACTGAGCAGTATCTAAGGACGTAAAGTTATTGGGCCTTGGATGAAACATCAAGCGTTGCTTAAAATTCAAGCGAAACTCAAACTAGCAATTATTTTGTTTTACTTTTCGGTCGCGATAGACTGACAAATTCCTCGCAAGTGTGTGGCAAGAGGAGCTAGGAAACTATGAAGCCCTGAAGCTCTACTATATCTAAATATATCCAGCTAGTTTTCTG
Source organism: Orbicella faveolata (assembly GCF_042242905.1). NCBI lineage: Eukaryota > Metazoa > Cnidaria > Anthozoa > Scleractinia > Merulinidae > Orbicella > Orbicella faveolata. The sequence continues at coordinate 3,282,306 of NW_028301552.1, read as the reverse complement.
CTGTGTTATGGAAAAGCTGTTAGTCTTCAACATATGTGAAATTTAAAGTGGAGTAATGTACAGCTCAAGTAAAAGAAGCATCCGTCGGAACACAACTTGGTCAGCGATATATATAAGCTTACAGCGGAACATACCTAAATGCGACACTGTCTTACTTCACTCAAACCGGAGCAGCTTACGACGAAAATACTTAAGCAAAATTCCAACAGACGTGAACGCGTTGAGTTGTGGGCCAAAAACATGAAAATTTTCGGGAATTTCGGACGCCATTTCCTCCGCGCGACATCCGCAAAAATCCTCGCAGCATGTACGCGCGTGTGCCGCAGGCGATGGCGCAATTTGTTCTAAAAATAGAATTATTGTCCCATATCATGGGGACAACCCTAATACTAGAAATGGCGCGCGCTTACGGTCTCCGTCCCCGATTATGGCTCCTGATATAAGCCGCTGCGCAAGCGTGGGAAGCATGCGCGCGCCAAACATGCTTGATACGGCTTGTAGTTGTAAGTGCTAATAGAGGAGACTACGGGGCGAAAGGGTGGGGTAGACCCAGGGGGCACGAGCCGAGAGTAAGTTGCAACGTTTCATAAGGATACTAAAGAAAGAGTATAAAATGCTTAAGCAAGCTTCTAATTCTTCTAATCCCCAACTAGACTGTTCACAGTCCCCTATTTTTCCGTGAGATCGTAGATGTCGATCATTGAGTTCGATGGGCCGCCATCTTGGTCTCTTGATGCGAGCGAAACTGGGGAGAGTACAAAATGCCCGTGGGTAGTGGCGGTGGGGTTAATAGCGTGGGGCGGAAAAAATAGTTTTACACCCTTTTCTTACAAAATTGGTCAAATTCGTATATTAGTGGACAGTGCCTTCAAAATCAACAACACTTGGAGCGGCTTTCACACCGACATCCAACAATTAACATCTATTCTTATGAAAAATTGTTTCCCGTGTAATATTATACAATGGATAGTTAATCAATACCTTTATGAGGTTCACAACACCTCAGCTGATGTATCCCGGCAGGACCATTCCAAGAGAACGACCAAACGGTTTCTCAAATTACCTTATATTGGCCCTTTTCCCTTTTTGCGCGACGTAAAATCAAAACCATCGCTAAGAAATATTGTAAGGATTTAGACATTAGGTTAGCCTTCACTCCCTGTAAGTTAAGTAACATGTTCAGTGTGAATGGCTCGATCCCCAGTGCGTTCCGTTCCCAAGTGGTCTACAAGTTTACATGTGCAGGATGTCACTCACACCTGTTATGTCGGTGAAACCACCAGACATTTTGGCACCAGGGTTCGTGAGTAATTCCTATATCTATAAACATCTTCAGGGTTCTGAGTCGTGTAAGAATCTATGCTGTTTTAATTGTTTTTCCACCTTAGACTCGGCTCTTATTAATTTCCAACTTAGGATCAAAGAAGCCCTTCATATTGAATGGGAAAGACTCGCGTTGAATAAACAACTCAAACATGTTAATTTACACTCCTACTTTAATTACTATTTGTATTCAGTATTTTTCGCCGATTTGTACTCGCACCCTTTTTTGTATCCCTCAAGTATTATGTAACTTTTTCACTGATTTGTACTACTAATCTACATTTTGTAATTTACACCTACTTGTTACCTACTTTATATAAAGTCACTCACTTGTAAATATCCTTTAACTTAAGATGGATGCTGAGTATCCGAAACATGTCTTACAAATTTAAACGGTGTGTCGTCTTTTTTAAATGTTTGATTTCAATCTCACTGCTACGAAAATTTGGCAATATTTGTAATTATAATTAGTTTCGCTGGTTATTTTCGGTTATGCAACGTTTCATATTTTCGTGTACATTTTCTCATCCGTTGTTGCGATATACTGTTCTGTATAGCCTCTTCTGTTGTTAGTTTTTTAGTTGTCATTGTCATTATGTTTTAGTCGTCGTAGTCGCCACACAAATCCTGCAAGTTTCGTCATTCTCCCGTCATTTTTGCTTGCTTCATTTATCAGTTTATTTTGGTTTCCTGCTCTGTATATTTAGCTTGTTTATGTACGTTTGTTTTCAGCGAATTGCTAGTAAAAGTGCGAATTACTTAGCTGTGTGGTTTGATTACAACCCGATTTTTGTTGGAGTTATAATTAGTAGTTTTCAGGCGTTTCAGGTTTATGGAAGAATAAGAAGTGTCGTTTAAATTTCTTCGGCTGTTCTGTTTGAATGAAAGTCTTGCGTGTTATTTTTATTTTTTAATACTTTCGTTTCATTCCCTAGGTCCATTGGCGCATTGTAAATATTTACACCGACCGACTATGGACACTGTGAGAGGAAAAGGATGGAAAAGTCATTGGTCATTTGATAGAACCAAATTTATATTTCAAGCATTTTACTTTTTCTTTCTGTCTGCATTCGTCACGAGGCTAGTATATCTTCCTATCTATCTTAAACAGTTGGGACTCAATGCAAGTTATGTGGGAATTCTTTCAGGAGTGATTCCTCTTGCACGCGGCGCAGGAGCACCAATCATAGGATACGTGGCGGACGAAACAAACTCAAGAAAACTTGCTTTTCTTGTTAGTCTGGCATCACAGACATTAGCGCCTATATTGCTACTGATACCACGACCTTCTGAACCGGAATGTCAATCAAGAGTTGCCACGGAAACGCCAAAGCATCCCTATAACAAAACATGGATGGAGAAGTCGCTCAATAAGACTAGTGATCAACAACATATTGGGCAAAGTCAAGAGCTGTTGCAGATTTTCCTTATTCTTTTGGTTCTCTTTATTATTACAGAATTCATTGCTGCGCCAACGAAAAGTCTTGCAGATTCATCTCTTTTAGAAAACCTCGACAGCACTGAGTCGACTAATTATGGAAGGTTTAGAATGTGGGGAAACGTTGGTCAAATCATTCTTTATTTGATGGTTTCACCTGTTGCAAAATCCAACACTGTTAGAGTTTGCGGCGTCATTCAGGATGATTATGGACTAACAATGTTCCCTTTCTCGATTGTGCTGCTGTTCGCTTTTATACTGGGTCTAATGATTGACTTCAAACAGGATGAATTAAGGGCAACAGACTCTCGCAGAACCAAGAGGGAAATACAAGAATCATCCCTAAAAGATGTCTTGTTAAACCTTCATAACATTGCATTTATCGTCATTATTCTATACCTTGGGGTAGTTGACGGCATTTTTAGCAATTTCATGTTCTGGTATCTAACTGATATCGACCCATCGCAAGCCACGTGGGTTATAGGCGTGGCTGGAATAAGTCGTAACATCGCAGGCGCATTTTCATTTGGCTCCTCAGGAATCGTGATTCGAAAATTAGGAGTTCTAAACACAGTTAACTTGTCTCTTGCCTTCTATGTGGCAGGTTTCGTTATCTATGGACTGCTGACAAACCCTTGGTTAGCCATCATCCCCGAAGTTATGCAATTCTTTGCCTACGGTGTTTCCATGCCGGCTTGTATTGTGTATTTTAAAGAAAGAACACCCGAGGAATATTCAGCAACAACACAAGGTGGGTGTAAAAACAGGGAAAGAAAAAAAAGGGAAACTAAGGCCCTGTTTACAAGGAGGGAGGGTTACCCCAGCAAGCGGGTTAACCCTAGCTAGAGGGCAAAAGATAGCCCGGGTTTACAAACAAAATTTCACAGGTAGGGTAACCCTACAACCCGGGACAAGTTAAGGCGCGGTTACACTTAAATGGTCTGGAAACAATTAGAAAGTTAACCCGGGTAGGCGGGTTAACCCTACCTGGAGTTATATGGTCTCGGGTACCCGAGACAACCGTGTCCCCGAGGTAACTTTAGCGAGCGTTTATATGTGAAAACGTAGTCCCTGTATGCCGAGTCAAAATTGACCCTGCGTGATTATTCATAACCCATATTGAATAATCAAATGTGCAAATATCTCTCTTTCTTTGAGGTTCCCTCAGTTATTCGATCACAGTGGGTTTTGCCGAGTTAATTTTCACTTCTTTGATACGAATTTTTGCTTTAAATCCTAAATCTAGGCATTACGTGACACTCGCCACGCCGAGAGTTGTCCCAGTAAGGGGAGCCAAAGCGTTTATATGAAGAAAAGTTGTCCCGCTTGCCAGGGTTACCCTACCTGCCGGGGCGAGACAACTCGCCCACCCGAGTTGTGTCGGCCCCCGAGACGGGTTCGCGATCCTAATGTAAACGGTTGGTTGAATTTTGCAAAGATATAAGCTAAAAGGTACCTCGGTCAGGGTACCTCGAGGGGAAGCTTGTCTCGGGTACCCGAGACCATATAAATGGGGCAAAAGTTAACTCGCCTTCCCGGGCAACCCTGGCTGCCTTGTAAACACGAAGAAGAAAGAAAGAGGAAATGTGTGAGTGCTAGGGTAACCCGCTTGCTAGAGTAACCCTCTATCCTTGTAAACAGGCCCTAAAATAAAGTGAAATATTGATATGTGGTATAAAAGGCCAAAACATTTCTAAAATAGAAACTTTTAAAGAAACAAGGCCTCGTATATCTCATTCAACCACAGCGATCCTCAGAGATAAAAGCTTTCCATGATTGTACATAGTTTACAGTGTACTATTATTCCCGATGATTGCAACTGGGCAATGGCCCCGTCGACAATATAGCAATTAACTTGTTGGTTTTGAAATAGTCAGAAACAATTTTCTTTCAAAAATACAGCAATGATTTGATTTGAGCCTTTAATTATCTCTTAGCTTTTTGAAGTACGGAGAAAAAATATCATACTATCCTAATACAAGAAAAACGGAAAAAACCTAGAGGTCCATTTCGTTACTTTCGTTAAATATATATTGAACTCTTACGTTGATATTTCTGAAGAAGCGTTTATACCAGAGTAAGGTTAAGTCTGCATATGAGCCAAGAGGCCCATTAGGCCGGACTTATCTCCGTATTTCAGTACTCCCTCTTGAACGGAATACTAGTCCATCGCAGCTTTATCCTCCCCTCCCCCCCTCCCCCCGCCCCCGCTCTATACACCTGGATGGAGAGAGGCACTGTGAGCCCAAAGTTTTCTTGCCAAAGTTTCCCCGCAAGGCTCGATGCGGAGGCGAGCGTACTACCCGAAAAGGCGTTAATATTTTTATAATCATTTTGCACTTACATTTTCGGCCGTTTTTCAATTTGCAGGCATTGTATTCTCTTGTTACCTTGGTATAGGTTTTGGATTAGGATCCATGATTGGTGGGTTCCTGGTAGACATCATTGGAGGGTCGTGGACGTTCCTACTGAGTGGAGGAGTAACAGCGATCGTGCTCGTTCTGTGTGTTCTTTCTTTGGCGATAACAAAACTGCTTAATCGAATGAAGAATAACAAGGTGGAAAGAGAAACAGAGGATTACGAGTCGAGTTAGACAAACTTCAACTGTTCATTGAATGAAATACTTCTCTCAAGTAATCACTCAACCTTTTTTGAGCGAAAGAGCAGTTCATTTGACAGTTCATTTTCTATTTGTCACATTTACAAACTGACCTTGCTAGTAAGTTCTATAAGGTACTTAGTGGAAAAACTATATGAAAAACTCGATCAGTTACCGGAGTGTTGTCCTTTTGAACACTGCATCCAGGTACTATACTTATAATTTCAAGCAATTCTATGCCATAATGCTATGCAATAAATAAATAATAAAAAAGCTAGAAAAGACTTTGTTTTATTAAACAATTAGACTTCAATGCGACCTCGATTCAAACGCAAAGCAAGAACGTAACGGATTTTAAGTTTCATTAATTTGAATGAATACGTATATAATTATTATTATTACTGTACGATGATATTCATGTTTTATTAAACGGTTAGCTAGATACCCTACCCACACGCAAACCTGTTGCTTCAAACTAAATCGTGTTAAAATAAAGTAGTCTTGTTGTTGTTTTATATGGTAAATAAAAAATAAACTCTATTTGGCGCGAAAATATGTTCGGATATTTGTCCGCGGACATTATCTGTTCCGAGGAGCAAACAGTTTTCCGGAAAACTGTGAGCTTTGAGGAACATATAATGTCCAAGTACAAACATCCGAGCAATTTTTCGCGCCAAATGGAGACTACTAATGCGTTTATCATCCTTCAAACATTTTTCGCAACACGCGCGGTTTTCAATATTGGGAAATATCACTCGAATATTCCCCCGTTTTAGCTTGGGCATATTTAGTCACGTGATGAGTTTAGACCAATCGCGCGCGAGTGAAAATATTTAATGGATTATAATGCGTAAGACAGTGGTCTCATTGAGTGAGCAAACACTGGTTTATCTAGACAGCTCCCCAGCCTCCTGCGAACAAAACGACACCATGGGCTACCCTGGAATGCTAGTACGGTCTTACACAAGCGATGTGGCAAACTGCGAGTTGAAAAAGTAGAGCGTTGCAACTGTAAATTTATTTACTGCTGCAAAGTTCAAAGCGAGGAATGTATAGAAAAGTATTCTGAAATAACTTGTGATGCCTTGAAAGCAGTGGAGACAGCGAGAGGCTAATCTTCGAGCGCGAGCGACGTGAGTCGCGATATTTCGTCTTGTTTCACTTGCAGGGATGTGAATCAGAGCGTAAATTTTTGGCGCGAAAAACATGACTGACATTTCTCACTTTTCATGTACTCCGCGCGCGATCGTCGCGAAAGCAGAAAATGATTTCCATCAAAACGTTTACGAGTACTGTTCCCTAACTGAAATGAATTCATTCGTGTACAGTGCAGTATGTAGTCAGATCTAGCTTGTACCGACAAGAATCCGAATTAACTAAAGAAGGCGGAGTTAGTCGAGGAGAACTTACGTTGAGAATCGAAGTCGCAACGAACGGCAGAGAATAAAAGCGCTGTTCCCAAAAGTCCTTCATCGATCGACGGCTGCTTTCAACACAGTAAAATGGCCGAGGCAAATTCGCTCCGATGCCCTTTCTTTGTTGAGAAGAAACTTGGTCATTCATTAAATCAACTAAAAGTGCAACAATTACACAAACTGCGGGAACGGTTCTGTTCTTCTTCCTGAAGGTTCAAACTTAATTCTCTCAAGCGATCCGGATCACGCGTCAGGTCGCGTTCGTAAGTAAACAAACACGTATTGGTCGGATATATAGCCTTCCACTGCTTTTCCCTGTTCTTCTTTCAAAGACCTTAAATTAAGTTGGATAGACCATATTCAATTGCTTCCATAAAATCCATATCCTTTAAGTTTATCCGAGAACAAAAGCTAAATAAAAAATAATTTTATAGTACTTGAACTCAGCAGACATTTGCTCCGCGAGTTGTGTCATTGACGGCGCGCGGCGGCATGACGTATAGTCAGTTCTTGTTTATTCAGTGATTAATGTGTATTTACGTCACCGGTGGAAAAATTCACGGTTAAATTTGGCGCGCTGCAAATGGGTAAAGTCCTTTCCAACGACGAAACCAACAGGCTAGGGAAGAATTAAAGGAAAGGACTTTTAGAAAGTCTACGTACATCTATAATATAAAGCAACCATTTTATGGTCAACTGACACCTGTCAAAACAAGGTATCTTCCGACCAGTATCACGAGACCATATCGCGGACTTATGTTTTGAGCTCATAGAGATCACGTGTTTTTTGGAAGTTAACCACTGACCAAGTACCGGCTTTTCTTTTGGATGACTGGCTCAAACCATGTTAACTTACTGTAATCAGGGCAGGTTGTTTGGAACTGAGCCGGTTAACGCTAACCCAGGATTAAAAATTTACCGAGTATAAATTTTTCTTGTATAAAAAATGTTTTTCATTTCGGTTGTTTGGAGTAGTTTGAGATTATTCATACTCAGAAGACCAAACAATATAAAGGGAAAACCTCAGCGCCAAGTTAAAAATGAACTCAAATCAAAATTCTCACTTAGGGACCGTTCATTTTTTATAATGTAGGGGGGGCTGGTGGGATTTGGGGGGGGGCATGCGAAAAAAAATGGCTTTCGAGGGTGGGCCATCCCAAAAAAATAAGGGGAAAAGGGGGGGTCACGTGAAATATTTTAGTAAAACTTTAAAATGGCATAATGTTTGAATATCAAAAAAATTGCTATAAAATAAACATAGAAGGCAGGATATAAATTTATTACAAACTTTCCTTCTGCTTCAAAAAAGCGTTTGGCGACAAAAAGCATTTGTAGCTACTGAAAAGAAGTATTTAACACTGTTATTTTCGAATGCAACTTTCACTGCCACTCATCTTCATCTTCGCTGTCGTCGAGTTCTTCGTCGCCGTTTGTGCTGCTATGGGAGTCTCTTTCACCAATGCTGCAAGAAGCAGGAATGCTTTCCGTCAGAGTGTACTCTTCAGGGTACATGAAGGTGTAAACATAATCTCTGACTTCCCGCTCAAGGTTGGTGGTGATTCTGCTTCTTGCAGCATTGGTGAAATAATTCCCTTCCAAGAGCTGTGCGATGTATGGCCCGTCTCTTCTAAATATCGACGCGGCAACATCCTCAACTTTAAGACACTCTTCCGGGACGGCCGTTCTAGGAGGGTACACAAGGCATTGTGGAAGATCATATCCTAGCAGGTTTCCAACACAGATTCCATAAACTCGTTGGACGTTGTTTTCAGTCCGCTTCCTCTTTCTTTCATTTGACTTTCTGCGGTTTTCTTTTTTCCTTCTCCTTTTGTTGATGTGCTGTTTGAGTATGCCTTTGAATATGCTGTTATAATTGCTCTTCTTATTTTCTAGTGCTTCCATGTCCTGCGTGACCTTCGTCAACTTAGCTTCTGTACATTTGATCTGTTTTACATTAAAACTGTGGGCAAATTCTTCGCCCTGCTTTAAAGCAAGCCCATTGGACTGAAAGAGTGTGGAATCGTGTTCCTTTACATCTTTCAATATGACATTCAACTTTTCCACCATTGCTCTGTGCTCTTTGATGGAAAGTTCAGTTTTCTTAAACATATAATAAATCCTTTATTGACCAAGCTTGTTCGGTCAAGATGGCTGGATATTGGCCTCGTTCTTTTTTTGCGAGTTTATGGACCTCGACTCCGTCTCGGTCCATAAACACGCAAAAAAAGAACTTGGCCAATATCCAGCCATCTTGACCTTACACTTGGTCAATAACCCATACGTATCGGTAACTCCGTGTAGAAATTGAAACACTGAAATAAAGTTGCTGTTGTTGTCATTTTGTAGTAGTAGTAGTTGTTGTTGTTGTTGTTTACATAAGTTGGAGTTTCTTTGATATATATATTTTATTGATTAGTTTTCAATTTGAAAAGTAAAATTGACCGTATATATAATTGCCTTTTTACGCTGCCTCTCAAACTAGTGCAGTCACTTAAATTAATTGAATTTCAATACGTTTCTCTCGATCCCACACCCTCTTCTCCTTGCCTGTTTTTCTTTCACAGTGTTTTTCTTTCACAGTACATAATTACTTGACATTAACATCTGCGTTAATAAAGAGAAGGAAATAAATAAATAATAATGAATGAGAAAGAAAATAGTGTTGTCCTCGCTTGATCTTTTAAACTCCTAAACATCTCCTTGCCTCCCTCGGTTAGCAACTTAAACTTAAATTAACTCCACCTCCGATTGTTTCTTTCAGTTCAGACGTACGACCCGAAACAATGGTTCTTCAATCCATTGAAGAACTTCCGGCCATACAGTTTTCACAAAAAAGGATCGGATAGGAACGTAAAAACAGGTTTGCTTCTGGGGTCGTGTATCTAGCTAAACGTTTAATAAAACATAAATATGAACAGTAATGAAGTGCGAGGCCGATTTAAATTACGAGCACGATTACTCCCTATATTGTACGACACCAGGTCCAATTACTAATTAATCGTATCTATTACAAATTTGGAAATAATAAAAGGCTTTAGATAGCCTCTTTTGAACGAAAAAATCAGTAACACTTTCCATAAGTTTCAAAAACTGTAGGAACAAAGCCATTAAAGCGCGCGTAATTAACGTCCTAATTATATAGCTCCATCGAAATCCAATATTGCCAACAGACCTATTTTTAATATTAATTTTTGCAAACTGTCCAAATTTAAGATAAATTGGATAGTTTTTGTTCGAACGTTTAGTTTAGCTTTGAACACACTGTCCAATTTGAGAAAAATCTGGATACTTTCCATCAACCAATGAAATGTCAAAATAAATAAAAGAACCGAGTATTGGCCAATCAGGTTGCAGCTATTATCACTGCCATCAAACGTCACCGAGCGAATGTAGTTCGCTAAGTTTTCTTATGTTTGAAAATGGCGGAATTTCCTGACTTTTCTCTCCACCTTTTTGACGTCTAAACTTTCAAATGGAGTCTTCAGCTAGGTTTCCAGAGATAGATGCTACTGATTTACTCGAGATGAGGGAGAATAATCAGAACAAGAACACTCAAAGAAGCAAAACACGTGAGTTAAAGTGTTTGACCTGTGACGTGCTGAGCAAAGCGAAGTGAGAAATACTGTACTTTAGACGATAAAGTATTTGCCTTGTCCATCTGTTTTTGGATCCTATATAATTAATGGGTAATAGGACTAAATGTTTGTTCAAATTGGATACCTGTAATTGGACACCCATATGATCGCGCGTCGATTACGTGACAAAGAGGCGCGCTGAGAACCAATCACCAAGAATTTTGTTATAGATACGATTATAATTACATACGTATTCATTAGTGAAACGTAAAATCCGTTGCGTGCTTGCCTTGCGTTTGAATCAAGGTCGCATTGAAGTCTAATTGTTTAATAAAAAAACGTCTTTTCTAGCTTTCTTATTATTTATTTATAACATATATTTATGGCATAGTGTTGCTTGAAATTATTAGTATAATACCTGCATACAGTGTTCCAAAGTACAGCACCCCGGTAACTGATCGAGTTTTTCATATAGTTTTTCCACTTAACACCTTATAGAACTTACTAGTAAGGTCAGTTTGTAAATGTGAAAAATAGATGATGAACTGTCAAATGAACTGCTCTTTCATCAAAAAAGGTAGATGGATTACTTGAGAGAAGTACATATTTTATTCAATGAACAGTTGAAGTTTGTCTAACTCGACTCGTAATCCTCTGTTTCCCTTTCCACCTTGTTATTCTTCATTCGATTAAGCAGTTTTGTTATCGCCAAAGAAAGAACACATAGAACGAGCACGATCGCTGTTACTCCTCCACTCAGCAGGAACGTCCACGACCCTCCAATGATGTCTACCAGGAACCCACCAATCGTGGATCCTAATCCAAAACCTACACCAAGGTAGCAAGAGAATACAATGCCTGCAAATTGAAAAACGAGCCGAAACTGTAAGTGCATAATGATTATAAAAATATTAACGCCTTTTCTGGTAAGTGGAGGCGCAGTGGCGTCATGTTTAGTACGCTCGCCTCCGCATCGAGCCCTGGCCGGGGAACTTTGGCAAGACACTTTAAAAATCTCCCAGTGCTTCTATCCACCCAGGTGTATAAATGAGAGAAAGGGGGTGGGGGGGGGGGGGGTGGAGGGTAAACCTGCGATGGACTAATATCCCGTTCATGAGGGAATAGAAACACTCCTAGTCACGTCATCTTAAGGAAAGCGGATAAATAGGCGGCGGCCTGATGGGCCACTTGACTCATCTGGTAAACCTTCTTCAGAAATATCAACATACGATTTTACTATATATTTAACGAAAGCAACGAAATGGACTTCTTTGTGATATTTTTCGCCGTACTTCAAAAAGCTAAGGGACAATTAAAGGCTCAAATCAAATCATTGCGGTATTTTTAAAAGAAAATTTTTTCTAACTATTTAAAAACCAACAAATTAATTGCTATATTGTCGACAGGGTCATTGCCCATTTGAAATCTTCGGGAATAATAGAACATTATAAACTATGTACAATCATGAAAAGCTTTTATCTCTGAGGATCACTGTGGTTGAATCAGCTATACGAGGCCTTGTTTCTTTAAAAGTTTCTATTTTAGAAAATGTTTTGGCCTTTTATACCACATATCAATATTTCACTTTATTTTAGTTTCTCTTTTTTTCTTTTTCCCTTGTTATACGCACCTTGTGTTGTTGCTGAATATTCCTCGGGTGTTCTTTCTTTAAAATACACAATGCAAGCCGGCATGGAAACACCGTACGCGAGCAATTGCATAACTTCGGGAATGATGGCTAACCAAGGGTTTGTCAGCAGTCCATAGATAGCGAAAGCTGCCACATAGATAGCAAGAGACAAGTTAATTGTGTTTAAACATCCTAATTTTCTGATTAGGATTCCTGAGGAGCCAAATGAAAATGCGCCTGCGATGTTACGACTTGCTCCAGCCACGCCTATAACCCACGTGGCTTGAGATGGGTCGATATCAGTTAGATACCAGAACATGAAATTGTTAAAAATGCCGTCAACTATCCCAAGGTAAAGAATAACGACGATAAATGCAATGCTATGAAGGTTTAACAAGACATCTTTTAGGGATGATTCTTGTATTTTCGTCTTGGTTGTGTACGAATCTGTTGTCCTTAATTCATCCTGTTTGAAGTCTATCATTAGACCCATTACAGAGGCGACCAGCATCATAGTCGAGAAAGCGAACATTGTTAGTCCGTAATCATCCTGAATAACGCCGCAAACTCTAACAGTGTTGGATTTTGCTACAGGTGAAACTGTCAAATAAAGAATGATTTGACCAACGTTTCCCCACATTCTAATACTTCCATAGTTAGTCGAATTGCTGTCGAGGTTTTCTAAAAGAGCTGAATCTGCAAAACTTTTCGTTGGTGCGGCAATGAATTCTGTGACAATGAAGAGAACCAAAAAAATAAGGAAAATTTTCAACAGCTCTTGACTTTGCCCAGTATCTTCTTGATCACTAGTCTTCTCTATCCAAGTTTTGTTGTAGGGATGCTTTGGTGTTTCCATGGCAACTCTTAATTGACATTCCGGTTCAGAAGGTCGTGGTATCAGTAGCAACACAGGCGCTAATGATTGTAACGCCAGGCTAACAAGAAAACCAAGTTTTCTTGAGTTTGTTTCGTCCGCTACGTATCCTATAATTGGGGCTCCCGCGCCGCGTGCAAAAGGAATCACTCCTGAAAGAATTCCCACATAACTTGCACTGAGTCCCAACTGTTTTAGATAGATAGGAAGATATAAAAACCTCATGGAGTATGCAGACAGAAAGAAAAAGTAAAATGCTTGAAATATAAATTTGGTTCTATCAAATGACCAATGTCTTTTCCATCCTTTTCCTCTCACAGTGTCCATAGTCGGTCAGTGTAAATATTTACAATGCGCCAGTGGACCTAGGGAATAAAACGAAAGTATTAAAAAAAAAACGTAAGACTCTGATTCAAACAAAACAGCCGAGGAAATTAAACCAAACAAGACTTTTTCATTCTTCCATAAACCTGTGCTTTCCTGAAACGCCTATAAAACTACATGCACAAACTATAACTTTAATAAAAATCGAGATAAACTATTGCATGACAACCTAGGGTTAAAAATATAGCCCAGCCTCCAGGCGCGCAGTTGGTGGGGGCGCAGCTCGAAAAAACGGCGAAGCAAAAAAAAGAGAGAGAGGCCTGATTCAGTCGAACTAACTGATCGCCCGTAGAGGCTATCAAAGGCATGTAAATAGAGGCAAGCGATTATGACCTTAAGCTCGATTACTAGTCGTTTTGTGAGCCCGCGTTCCTTGCCCCACACCACAGCTGGATCACTGGGAGAGCGATCACTGGTCTACCAGGAGCCATAATCGGGGACGGAGACCGTAAGCGCGCGCCATTTCTAGTATTGGGGTTGTCCCTATGATATGGGACAATAATTCTATTCTTAGAACAAATTGCGCCTTCGCCTGCGGCACACGCGCGTACATGCTGCGAGAATTTTTGCGGATGTCGCGCGGGGGAAATGTCCTCCGAAATTCCCGAAATTTTGTATGTTTTTGGCCCACAACTCAACGCGTTCACGTCTGTTGGAATTTTGCTTAAGTATTTTCGTCGTAAGCTGCTCCAGTTTGAGTGAAGTAAGACAGTGTCGAATTTAGGTATGTTCCGCTGTAAGCTTATATATATCGCTGACCAAGTTGTGTTCCGACGGATGCTTCTTTTACATGAGCTGTATATTACTCCACTTTAAATTTCACATATGTTGAAGGTTAACCGGTTTTCCATTACACGGCAAAAAACTAACTGGATATATTTAGATATAGCAGAGCTTCAGGACTTCATAGTTTCCTAGTTTCTCTTGCCACACGCTTGCGAGGAATTTGTCAGTCTATCGCGACCGAAAAGTAATAATTGTTAGTTTGAGTTTCGCTTGAATTGTAAGCAACGCTTGATGTTTCATCAAGGCCCAATAACTTTACGTCTGTAGATACTGCTCAGTTTTATTCGTGTAAAAATCCAGTAAATTCTCTGTTGTCGATGAATGAGAGCGCCCGCCGATGCGTGTTTTGTACAGTCAGTAAACATGACAAACTGTACTTCCGCCGCACTTTCGTGTGAAAGCGTACATTGAACTCAAACAATAACTCTACATTTTTTAAATATGTTTAAGATTGATAAATGTCTGAGAACATATTAAAAGCTAAGCTGAAAATATGTGAATAAAGCAGAAATAATCAGCAAAGTTACGATGACGCTTTCTTTAATCAACTTGGAATAACGATTTCAATTTGGTTGATCGAGTTATCAAAACTCCTTGTCTATTTTCATTTTCGCAGTGTAAAACTTCACTATGCTTATGTTGAAGAAACACACATGATCTTAGTAGCCTTTTTTGCGTTCGTGAAATTTGTTACAGCATCTCAGCACAAAAGATAACAAAAGAAATCTTTGTCAAGATTTGTTGACAGTTGAAAACACCGTGACTCGGACTTGAAAGTGCACGAGCTGCACTATGCAAAGGAGCTAATTGTACGCGTCAGACTTTCCTTTCAAAAACTTTTGCAAACTCACCAAACAAGCAGAAACAATAAGAAACCATCAAACAGGTTTTTGTTATTATTCTTATTATTCGTAGTATGTTTGAAATTGTAAGTCCAGTTTATTATTTGTAACCATTTTTAATAGTAACTTAATTAAGTATTTTATTGTAAATAATATCGTATTTTAGCATTTTATTGTAAATAATATATTTTTGGCATTCTAATTATTTTAAGCTGAGGGCCCCAAGTTTATCAGTAACTTAAGTTACTGTCACGGGTCACCCTCATTAAATAAAGTCTTTCACTTCACTTCACTTCACTTGTTACGACGAACCATTGTCTGAGAAACTCACAAATTAACTCGATACCAGAGTAGAGAGTTTTCTCGCTATATTCTTAAGACAGAACAAACGCAAAAACATACGCGTAAGCTCACAACTAGCGTGAGCAGATCTTAGTATTCATTCCCAGCGCGGGATTGAAGTCTTTTTTTCGACCCTAAAAAACCCACCTTTTCCGTTAGCTCAGAGCATAAAACTACATATAAGCGCCCTGGTTCGTATTCCCCGCCTTATTCCCTGCCATCGCTGTGAAAAATACGCAAGAGAATCTCTCAACTCTCACCATTTGATCACGCAACGTGACAATATCCACGCGAGAGCCCCTGACATGTGCGTGAATCCGCGCGGATATATGACGTCAGGATGGCGCAATTTGTTCTAAAAATAGAAAAATTGTCCCATATCATAGGTGCGCGCGAATCCCGAGACTTACGGTCTCCGTCCCCGATTATGGCTCCTGGGTCTACCCATTGTATTTTTGGACCAATCACAGCCAAGCCTGCTGGAATCAGCGCGCGTATTTTCTTGGGGTAATTTTTGAATATCCTTTGATATTGGAAGTCTATTGTATCCTTTTTTCAGTATGTACATATTTTAGCACCTGGATAATGATATATCGATGCATATTAATTCCATTCTTGAATCTAACTAAACTACCGTTGAACGGTCGAAGCGGTTCTATTTAGCGTGTATTTTTATCAAAACACTCCTTCAGTTGTGTGTAACTTTGACCTGAATAAAAAATTCGCTCTGCATGGGTGCGCTTGAACTCTCTTGAGCATAGATTTAAAAGAATACAAACGTCCCTTCAGCGCCATAAACCATGCAAGCACAAAGATGTTACCGACCTTAGATGCAAACCAAACGTTTTGATCATGATCTTCTGGTTGATATTACAAAACCGTAGCTTTTAGCATTTTAAACTTAAACAGGAGAAAATTGCTCTTTTTTGTTGTTATTACCTAGCTAAGCCCTGCTCCTTAAAAGGAAGTAATTGCATTTTCATGACTTAGAATTATAATTAAACTAATTAGTAGAGCTCAGTTGATGCAAATTTGGGTACTCCCGGTAGAAAAATGGTTGATAAATTTTTGATACCATGCTATTTTGGGGGAAACTAAGAAGTATAATGAGCTTGGAAGTTTCCCGTTGTAGTAGGTAGAGACCCTACGCACTGTTAACGCAAAATAAAACATAGAAAACCAAAAAAACTTCTTCAAGGAGACATTACCTTCATCAAAGGTCTACTTGGGATGACTTCTCGGGGTAGAGGATTGTCGCCTTGTGTGTAAGTAGTGACTGGTTGCTCCACTAACAAACTTTTAAATGATGCAATAAAAGTTTAAACGAACTGCCGGTTATGCAGTCACCCGTGGCTTTTTTCGGTCTTCTCGAGCTGTAGAAGATGTCTAGTCACGAATGACCTCGACAACCAGAATGTGGAAAAATTAAAATTGATTGAATATTTACCGTTACAGTCACTGGATTTACAGGATTGTGTTTTGGTTTCACGGTTATTGCTCCCATTGAGGAACTGCGAAGCATGTCGCCTCTGTGGAACTTATTGGTGACTAATTTTTGAATAATTGCTGCGCCCTTTTCAACTGAGTGGAAAGCGTAACTTGAAACTAAGTATTGTTCAAAATACTGAGTTAGTTTTTCACTTTGATGACCTTGTGAAACACGTACAAAGACGAGGTGGTAGAATAGTCTTAAATGCTGCCCATTTGTCCACCGAACTGGGACACTCTTACGCAAGAAGAGTGTTTTTTAAAAGTATTTCTTTTCGGTTTATAATTAGGTTGCTTTGTATTAGTTCCACTGGGATAATTAGACCTTCATATACAACTCCTTAGAAATATCACACCACTTGACGCCGACCAGTTTACTCGAGGCTGTTTGTGCCTTTTGTTTAAAATAGCGTGTGACATTTTCTTATATTCTCTGGCTTGTAACCTGTATTCAGCGTGTCTCGGATTCTTGTAAATAAACTCGATTATTGCTGGCGGCTCCCTCTACTATTTGTTGTATTATTTGTCTCCTCTACGTATCATAGAAATGTTTTCCATGCGGCTGAACGAAGCGACACTGAATAGAATTATCGTCTTTTGTCATCGGTTAGCTGTAGCGTGTTGCTTGGTATTTTTTATCGGTAAACGATTTACCGTAAATGGCTCCCGGTTGAAGAGCCAAATAACGTTTTTAGCTTTTATTACTTTTGCATTTTAGACACTTAATATATATTCTAGAGTTTTATTTTGTAGAGGACGCTCCTGAAAACCACCTTTAGGTGATTGGAGGCCTCCTCTTAAAATATTAGCTTATTATTATTATTATTATTATTATTGTTATTATTATTATTATTGTTATTATTATTATTATTATTACTCATATCAAACATATATGCAGCGTCTAGATGAGTTAATAAACAAGTCAAGTACTGAAGTAGCAAATGTCACACTCCTTAGCTTATGAATATTTCTTTTAGAGAAAGTGAATTTTGGCGCCAACTACTTAAATTGATAATGCCTATTTGTATCACGCACTTACCTCTTCTTATCAAACTGTTTAATTAGCAAACTGATTAATCGCGCCATGAATTTACATGTAACTATTCATTATTTGGGTTTTTCTAGTTTTCTAGTTATGACTTTGTTTACAAATGAGTATTAATGAATGTCAAACTTAAATCATGGACAGCAGAATTACAAAGCTACTTATGGTTGAGAAATATGACTGAGGCATGCATGAAAACAATACATTTTTTTTTTAGAATAACCCGCCAAATATTTGAAAAGTCTCACAATTGACTTTGTCGAACCCAAAGAGTCTAGTCAGACTTGTAATGTTTGGACCGTTTGCCAACGGGACTCGATGAATGTTCAGACGTGATTCTAACACGTTAACAACTGAGCTGCAACTGTTAAGTTCAGTGAGTTCAGTCGAGCTTCTTTCATGAATTTAACTCGCGCGTTTGACTCCAAAGTCAACGATGCGTACAATGTAGGTCTAGTGTGCTACTGTATACAGCTGGGAACACAATACTGATACAATAAAATACAAGTTATATTGTGTAATACCAGCAGCATATCACCTAGACTAGGTGATATGCTTCTGGTAATACTTACTTAATCCTCTTGGTACGTGTCCGCACATAAGGCCGTATATTCTGTAATTTAGGTGTGATATCACATGATAAAATGATACACCGACTAATTTGCAGGTATTCAACATAAATTAAAATTTAAATAAATATTATAACGTATGAGTAAAATTTTAAAAAAAGTATAAGTCAGGATCATGAAATACAATCAAATGAACGACAAGAATGGTGATGTGGCAATGAATACTGAAAAAAAACTCCAACTTAGATTATGCTCTCTTGTCTATTTTTACGTCTTTGATCAGAGCCTCTTACATGCGATCAGTTAGTTCAAAACCAGGCCTCTCTCTCCTATATTTCGCTCCCCCGTTTTCTAAAGCCTGCGAGCAGGCTCACGTTGGAGCACCAGCCGCAAGCGCGAAATCGACTCCTTCCCGCCGGATCGCTGTTCTTCGCCGCTCCCGCGTGTGACGCAAAGGTGAGCCTGCTCGCAGGCTACGTTTTCTCGTGCTGCGCCAACACTAACTGAACGCCTGGAAGAGGCTATATCTTTCACGGTTGTTTTACCTCGTGTAGTCACGGCGTCTCAATTTTGTTGTTGACTTCACGTGTTTGTCCTTTTGTTCCCCGTTATTTCCGTTATCCCGTGTATATTTCTTATTATAATTAGTTTCGCCAGTTGGTATTTTCGGTTACGCAACGTTTCATATTTTCGGACTATTCGTGTACATTTTTCTCATCCGTTGTTTCTATCCAGTTTTAGTATAAATCTACCAGCGTTCTATCACGAATGCCGTTCTCTGATTGGCTACGCTACTCACTATCTACAACAATCGAACTCAGAGAAAAACTTCTTGATCGATTGCTATCGATTGACAAAAATCGATAACAATCGATAATTCTTGTCTTCAGGAATATCGATTGTTATCGATTGAAAAACAAATCGACAATATATTAGGTTTGTATAATTAATAAATCTGTCATCAAGTAGCGTAAAATAAGTGCGACCCCCAGTTTCAAACTCGCCAATTTTTTGCGGATTGCCAAAATTTCGCCAATCTTCAAAGAAGCCGAAGTGCTGCCTCGGAAGCTTCTAAATTTTGGCAAAGCAAACAATTTTGTTTTTTTAACCATTAAAAGAAAGATGCTTTTGTTATTGTGTGTCACCTAGGTAGGTGAGAAAATTTAAAACATGAGCGGTAAGCTAAACATACCGCTCACGTTTTAAATTTTCTCGCCTAGGTGACAAAAACAACTCCTTGATCACTCTTCGATACCTCAAAAAGTTTGCTCCCATACCCTTATTTAGTTAGGCATTATCTGAAATTATGAGATACCACAATTTTCTCGGGAGAAATTATATAAACCACTACAAGTTATGAAAAGATTCAATGCAGGCCACTTTTAAAATTCATTAAAATGACTCCGTAAACTCTTGAACCTAACTTGAGAACGACCGTTGAATGGTCGAAACCTTATTTTTAGCGTGTATTTTTATCAAATATCTTCTTGAGTAGAGTGTAACTGACAATTAAAAGTCTTTCCCCTGTTTGGGTGCGCTTAAATTCTATTGAACATGGATTTAAAAGAATGCAAACTCCTCAAGTGCCATGAACCGCGAAAAAACAAAGATGTTAACGATCCCAGATGCAGACCAAACGTTTTGATCTTCTGGTTGGCATTACAAGATCGTAACTCTTAGCGCTTCCAAACAGAGAAAATTGCTATTTTTTCTTGACATTACCTAGCTGAGTCCGGCTCGTTTAAAGAGAGAAAATGTCTTTCGTATGACTTAGAATTATAATTAAACTTATTTAGTAGAACTTGCATGGTTAATGCAAATTTGGGTAGAAAAAAGATGATACGTTTTTGTTGCCATACTATTTTGGAGGAAACTAAGAAGTATAAAGAACTTGGAATTTTGCTGTTCTAGTCGTCAGTTAGAGAACCTGCACAATTATAACGCAAAAAAAAGACATTGAAAATTGCACAAAACTTTTTCAAGGAGACATCACCTTCATCAAAATTCTACGTGAGATGACTTCTAGGTAGAGGATTGCTCCCTTCCGTGTAAGTAGTGACTGGCTGCTCACGAACAATTTAAGTTAAAAATGTAAATGATGCAATAAAAGTTTAAACGAACTGTTATGCAGTCCCATCGGCAACCAGATGTGGGAAAAAGTCATTGAATATTCACAGTCACTGGTTTTACAGGATTGTCTTTTGTTTTCACGGTTACTGCTCCCATTGAGGAACTGCGAACATGTCGCCTCTGTGGAACTTATTCGCAACTAATTTGAATAATTGCTACGCTCTTTTCAAATAACTTGAAACTAAGTGGTATTTAAAATACTGAGTTAGTTTTTCACCTTGATGACCTTATTTAACCATTTTCCCGGTCCATTAAATGAATGCTTCAATCAGTTGTTGTCCAGTTGTCGCATGATCAGTCTGCGTGGGTTCACAGAAGTGTGGCAACTTCTATCAAATAGTTTTGAAATAATCATTCGTATTGGATTTCTATAATTAGTTTTCGTGCTTTGATTCCCACGAAGAACAATCAGATATCACATGCAGCAGGCGAGGACTCGAACACAGTAAACGTTAAGAAGCCCCAGATAAAGTAACTATCAATTGAAGGCAAGATCCCGGTGGAAGGGGAGACGCTCATATATGCGGTACTTTATAGGGTATTGTGTGAGGAAGAATTTGCCGATATTCATAACCATGAAAAAGCCAACACTTAGCAGTCAAGTGAAAGTCCAATAACCATGTTAACCACCTGTCTATCTGTATCATCGTGTAACACTTTGTAGTGAGAACTACCTGAAGTTATAAGTAGTTAATATTTACGAGCAGAATAACTGACTGCCTATGATGGGATAACCTAGAACAACAATGAGCTCATTGGCAGCCAATAGGAGGTTAGGTTTACTAAACGAAATATTAGATCACTTGTTTAGAGTCTAGCATAAATGCAGGTGTTTTGTAAATTGTTCTTCGGTTATGCCCCTGGTGGTGGGACGCCGGATACCACTATCCCGTATTGATTATGTTTTACGTTCTGAGTACGTTACTGGATTAAACTCTACTGTTGGACCTAAGTAACTGTGTATTCTCTGTCTTCCCGTTGGTTTGCTTTGCTATAAAAGATCCCGAAACCTATAGAAGTCTGACAAACTCCGTCGCTGCAAGCGTGTTAGGCTCGATTTCAACCGCTTTCTCGAGTCCGGTCTACGTCCCTCCCCCGAGAGGGGGAGGAGCGCGGGCTTCTTTCCCGAACAGCGGCTGGTAATCGAGCCTACAAGCGTGTTTCCCACTGGATTGTTGTAAGAAGGATAACAACTTTTAAGTTGTTATCCTTAAAAGCGGCCCAAAAACCTGTTATCACAATTGAGCCACAAAAAAATATGACAGGAGATTTTTTTTGACAAAGTAGAAGGTATTCGAAGCAATCGTGTTTAACGTTATTAAAAATTATGAAAGTGTCAGTTAATGTGTTGCTATTGAATTGGTGTCTCTTAAGGGTGAAAAACATTTGAAGCCACGCCCACAAAACAGGATCTTGTTATCTCTTAGGGGTTCTTTTCAAAATTTCCGCCGGGCAACCCCCTCCTTTTTATATGGGAGTGCCCTCTCTCCCCGGGGACAAGATTGCAAGTCCGCAGGATTTCGAGTTATCTGTCGCGGCAAGGTTGTATATCTTTTGTGTGAGAACAAAAGGAAACTGTTAAGGTCCTGGTTACCTGGTTATACTATGATATTCATGTAATTATTCTCTAAGCTATACATTGTTATATGAATGTTATTAACCTAGCACGAGGTCTGTACTGGAAAAATATATAAACGACCGAACAAACCAGTTCAATTAGGTATTTATTATAATGGCTCTTTTGAATAAAATTCTGCTGATCAATTTTTGCATCAATTGTCGGTAAGCGCTTTCAATGTGAAGCATATACTCTTTTCTTTATAAGAATAGTGTTTTTCCGGGCGAGGTTTAGCCTGTGTCACAGCCACCTCCTTCCCTGGAAAGAACAAAAATCAGCTGTGACACAGGCTAGTCGAGCCTGAATATTCTTATTTTTCTGCTGATTTTAGGCTGAAGATATGACATTCATGACTTCTTGCAGAAATGTTATTTGCATTATTTATTTTAGTTTCACCTTTTTTATGGATTATCACACATGAATTTGAGAACGTTATAGTTTTATTCCACACTATTCTACATCATTTTGATTTTCAAACCGCAATTACATGTACAAACTTAATATTCCACTTGTCATTCTTTAACTATTCATCAGTCTTCTTTCCTACAACACACAGGAGAGGAGAAAAAGTTAGAAAGCCGATACCCAAGATAAGCCTTGTTTCCAAGGTATTCCCTCTTAAATTGTTAGATACGAGAGAAAAATAAGCCTCACGTATGTATTTGTCTTGCAGTCAGCTCTTCGGTCATTAGCTTGTGTACATTTGCCCCATCTCTGAGTTTTTTGAGGGGAGGGTATGCATGTACCCAGACAGCCTATTTGGTCTTATGAGAAGGCTTCCTAAGAAGGTTAGGCGTGACGTAAAATGCTTCCATTAAATTGTAAATATGGAAAGAAATGTAAATATTCATAAAGTGAACTTAAATTGGGGGAGCAGGAATGACACAGTGGTGAGAGAGCTCAAAGAGGGTTTGAATCTCAGACCTGGTGTCATAAGTGGTTTGAGTTTGCTGTTGATTCTCGCCTTGCTCTGAGGGTTTTTCTCTGGGTTCTCCAGTTTTCCTCCCTCTGCAAAGATCAAAACTTCAAGATTCCAATTTGATCTGGAAACAGTGGACGAAGAGCCTCTCTGTGGGATTTCTATTAATTTCAATATTTTATTTGAACTTGACCGTATGCATTTGTCTAAATTGCTGCTGGTTTACAATATGGTAATTACCTTGATTCTGTTTCTTCCTGCATCCTTCGAACCTGTTTCATGCCCACACGTTTGGCAAACCTGAACACAGATGTCAATGTACGAAATAAAACCTTGCTAACAGTATTTGGTGACTGGGAGTAGGACTAGAGACTAGGAGTAGGACTAGAGACTAGGAGTATGACTGGTGACTAGGAGTAGGACTAGTGACTAGGAGTAGGACTAAAGACTAGGAGTAGGACTTAAGACTAGGAATAGGACTGGTGACTAGGAGTAGGACTGGTGACTAGGAGTAGGACTAGTGAGTAGGAGTAGGACTAGAGACTAGGAGTAGGACTGGTGACTAGGAGTAGGACTAGAGACTAGGAGTAGGACTGGTGACTAGGAGTAGGACTAGAGACTAGGAGTATGACTGGTGACTAGGAGTAGGACTAGTGACTAGGAGTAGGACTAAAGACTAGGAGTAGGACTTAAGACTAGGAATAGGACTGGTGACTAGGAGTAGGACTGGTGACTAGGAGTAGGACTAGTGACTAGGAGTAGGACTAGAGACTAGGAGTAGGACTGGTGACTAGGAGTAGGACTAGAGACTAGGAGTAGGACTGGTGACTAGGAGTAGGACTGGTGACTAGGAGTAGGACTAGAGACTAGGAGTAGGACTGGTGACTAGGAGTAGGACTAGAGACTAGGAGTAGGACTAGAGACTAGGAGTAGGACTAGAGACTAGGAGTAGGACTGGTGACTAGGAGTAGGACTAGAGACTAGGAGTAGGACTGGTGACTAGGAGTAGGACTGATGACTAGGAGTAGGACTAGAGACTAGGAGTAGGACTGGTGACTAGGAGTAGGACTGGTGACTAGGACTAGGACTAGAGACTAGGAGTAGGACTGGTGACTAGGAGTAGGACTAGAGACTAGGAGTAGGACTGGTGACTAGGAATAGGACTAGTGTTCAGGCGTAGGACTACAGACTAGGAGTAGGACTGGTGACCAGGAGTATTTCTATTTTAACAGCTCCCTGCTGATATGCAAGTCAATTGCAGGTTACAAAACCCCCACCCGTACCCCCACACCCCCTATCAGTAGAACTTTGTCTGTTTCATTCCCCGGAAGCATAGAATCTGACATAAATTGGTAGCATTGGTACTAATGCAAGTAGAGGGTTTAGAGTATCATACTTTACAAATTTGCATGCATTTCATGTTTCTCCTGGGTGGAGAATGGTAGTGGAAGTGTTACATGTCCTGTCCAAGAATGCAACATGACTAGAAAGTACTCGAACTTAGACTGAATCTCCACTCCAACCTCCTAACCATAATGCTTCACTTCAATTGTTTGTGTTAAGAGATCAGAACACCCAGCACTGAATAAAGTAGCAGCCATATTGACTTACCAGTCATACAAAACAGGGCAGTATTGACTGATGTATACAAATAGCAGGACAGGCCTGGGAGAAATCCATACTTCATCAAGCTGATTTGCCATTGCTATAGCCATGAGCTGTGCACACCTTGCGGGTGGCATTCTGTTGCTGTCTCGTTGAACTGCAGCCTTCTCCTTAAATTGCTACAAAGACAAATTTAACAAATATCAACTATCTCGATGTGAATATGTAAGGGTTTAATTCAAGCATTTATTAGTAAACACTATTAATTCTTTTTAAACCATTTTTTGACAATTTGGTGAAAAAGTTTCCAAGTTACTTTATTTGCTCATTGAAACAAAACAGAACAACTTCATAGACAAAGCAGTTAAAGCTTTCCTGACCAGCTTCTTTGGAACACTATCTATAAAGTTCTTTATGATAGCTGCTTTTTCAACTGTATGTAACCATGTCTTTTTAAAATTAATTAAAAATGCTTTAATTTTTTATTATATTTGTTCTTTTATGACTAACTCAACTCTGTCAATGACATCATCATGAGGAGAAAACACCTCATTCTAGATCCTTGAAAGACTATGGTGTGATTTGACCAGTTCAAAAAATATGAGCTTATCCATGGTCTATTACCTTGTTGATATCTTCTGTGAAGGCATTTGCCACAACATCTGTTTGGACAGGCCCAGGGCAGACTAGGGTCACTCCAATGTTATGTTCATTAACCTCCATCCTCAGGGTGTTGAAATAACCCTAGAAACCGCAACAAGATGTGTCAATCTAGTATATGAAGACATTGTATTGGGATGGGTTCTTAACTAATCCATGCAATTAGCAATGTTATAGTCCTACATAACATATTTATTTAATCCAAAAAAACACAGCTTACAAACCTGAATAGCAAATTTAGTTGCACTGTATGTGGCCTGACCAGGAGAACCTAACGAAAAAGAATTGTATTTCCCTCGCAGTTTAATACACCTATGTCAAGAACATTAGTCCTGCAGCAGCGTGAAAGCTCACATGACAACGTCAAAAGGTATTTTGGGCAGTGTTAGTTTTTTGCCATGTTTCAGCATGACATAAAAGAAGAAAACAAATGATCATGCATACAGTCAACATTTCATTTTCCCTTAGTCCAACACATCATGAATTTTGATTATAACCTGTGATCAGGCAATCTTTTTCACAGCAGGGGAAAGGAGAAAAGAATAAGCACCAGTGAGCTACCGCTACCCAAAATACCTTTTATCTTTGTCGCATCTTATTAGTGCTTTAAATTTGTAGTCAACAGCTCTATATAAACTTAAGTGTAATAATCGTAATTAGTACTCACAAAGCAATGGAGACACTGAGAAAGTAATCCATTTCCTATATGAACAGTCGACCATGCTTTGTTAGTAATTCAACTCACCAATTTTGCCAGCCACACTGCTTGTGACAATAATTTGTCCCGCTTTTTGTTTGATCATGTGCGGCAAAACTGCCTTGGTCAGTGAAATTGGTCCAAAGATGTTGATATTCACCATGGCTTGGTCAACCTCCATTCCAGGGGTATCAAGCACTAGGCCACGCTGAGATCGACCACTGTTGTTCACCAAGATGTCAATCTATGAGTTCAATGAAAATAAAAACAGGAAGAACTAACTATGGTCAGTCACTCTAAGAGATGTCAACCTAAAAAATATTGATCAACATCATCCAATGATTTACATTGTTGACTGCCATGCCACCCCCCCCCCCTCCCAAAAAAAGTTGTTATTTAAATGAAGATCTAGAACTTTGCTGATCCAGCCACTGACAATAAATGTGTAAAATATCCAAAAAATCCCCCCTCCTTGAAAATGTCACAAATTGGCCTGAATAATGTTCTAAAAGCAATCACCTTGAGTTCATATCTGGGAGAATTGGTTACTTCATGTACAAGAGACGGGAAGATTTCAGTCTGTGTAGGTCTGCAAGACCCGCAGATAACTCGGAGGAGGTGGCATGAATGCACTTCAAATTTCAAGTCAATGGGATTCTCTTTAATTGAAACCTTGTAAGGCCCAGGTTGAGGGCAGGTTGATTGATACGATTGATATGGGATAATTAAGTACACAAGTCATGTAAATTAAGTAATTTAGTAAGCATAATTATGATGAATGTAGAACTACTGCGAAGAAAAGTCATCATTAAACCATTATTATGATGATGATGATGTAAAAACTACTAAAACATAACTTTCAGATACAAACACACACTAAAACATAATTATTAAGTTTATTAGCTTGACTAGGAGTTTTCAATTGAATGTCTTCATCAAGTGTTAAAATTGGTAGAAATAAAGAAAAAAAAGCTTGCATCATCTACTCATTGTTAATGAAACATAATATTATTATTATTATAATTGCACCATATAAAATGATCACCATTTTGTGTCTTTGCTGTGAGTCCTCAATGGTCTGGAATTGAGCTGTCCTCATACGTTTGGGATTGACAATATTATTATTACTTTTATTAGTGTTATGAAACTCAATTAAAAGCTGCTTTATTTGATAATTATTTATTAAATAATAATTATTACCCTCTGAAAATGATTCATAACAGCCTGGGCAAGATCCTTGTGCAGTTTATATTCAGTAACATTCAGTGGAAGAACCAGGACATCAATAGTAAGTGATCTCTCTCTTGCAAGGGCTGGTAAAAATAAAACAGAAAATGCAAATGACACTGTGATAATCTTGATTTCATTGATGTAAGTCTAGCTGAGGCGAGAGCAAAAAGGTTGCTGAGCAGTGAAGCGGGGTGGGACCCGAATGTGAAAAAGCTCTTTCGCGCAACCCTGATTTCATTCTGCTTGTACAGGAATGCTTGCTAAAAGAAGACACTACAATTAAGTTTTGGACCCGATCACGACTGAACATTGCATTTACTGTAAATGGACGATGCTATTCAGTATCAACAAAACGTACTCCACTCTCAACTGAATTATTAATAGTAATTTGCATTTATCTAGTGGCAGAGTTATAAACTCCTTTGAGCAAGCCTGCTGAAAGAACAAATGTCCCATAAGGAGATATCCCCTTCTCATCCCCTCCCTTAACCTCCCCCTCTGTAAGGCTCATAAATATGTGTATCCCATAGCAAACATGACACCACCTTCCCCTGGGATGACAGAGTCTACACTCTAAATTTTCAGCCATTTTTTCCTTTTTTCACACCTTTCCTCTTTACCTGGTTATAACTTTCTGTTTGGCATGAAAAATCATATTTTCTGAGGGGGTTGCACTGTCAGCATCATATTTTGATCTTTGAACACTTATGAGGGGACTGGGAAGAAAAATGGCTTTTTCAATCTGAGTGGGGTAAAGAGCAATCAGATTATTTCTGAGGGGGACATTATGTCTGCTCAGCACTTTGGTCCTCTTTTATTTGTCACCTGGGGTATTCCCTTATGTGGGCTGTATAGGTATGTGCAGCTGCAAAGGGTGTGGTTTTGGAGCTGTTTTGGTTTGAAAAAGGTTATAGATTTTAACAGAGGAAATATAGCCCTGAAAGGCTATATGCTTCTGATTTTGACCATTTGGTCTGATATTTTTCACTCTGACTTAATTTACGGCAAATTTATAACCCTTCTTAAATGTTTATGCGAATGGAAGGTTACCTGCAGTCATTAATATTAGGGCCCTGTTGTAATTTTAGAGGTCTGAGATGGGGGTACGGGTTTCAAGTTTTAGGCCGCACACCCGTACCCCACCAAATCCTGGGGGAGTACATCCCCCACCCCTCCCCCCGGCGCGCCGGCCTCGTCAACGGCTCCGGGTGGGGTATAAAGTGGTGTATGTATGTGGGAGACCAAGCCTTATAAGAAGTCAGACCCTTTCTTAGTTACACATACGAGCAGGAAGATATTTCGAATTCATGAAGATCATAATGAAGCTTACCAATACAACTTTCTTTCACTCTCTCCAATTCTTCTTTTCTTCTTGCAGATAGCACCAATTTACAGCCACATTTTGCCAGTTCGTAAGCTAAATGCTCGCCAATACCGCTAGAAGCACCCGTGATCCACACCACTTTACCACGAAGTTTTTCCGCTGGTTTGGCACCGAACCTCTCTTTGAACTTGAGAATAATATCGCAGTCGAGGACAAAGTTTATGATCAGAATTATGACGATGATAACAACGAGAAGAAACATGACTGCGTTGTTGGAAGGGGATGATTGACTACTTTTTGTAAGTGGTCATGAAAAATCGTACTCAATGAATGAGTTGCCAGTAATCGGATACCCGTGTTTGCGAAAAGAACTCTGGGATCGTCAGGGGGCAAACATTGCAAGTCGGCACCGGGTAGGGTAACTGGAGGGTAGGGTGAGGGTAGTTTTTGAATCAATTTACATCTCCATAACCAAAGTAAAAGTTACCTCATAAATAGAATACGTTATCCTAGGTTTTAATATCATCTATCCAAATCTTTTCATAAAATAAAGTGGAAAGAAACCCATACGTTTGTACCGTCCACCACGGAGAAAAAAATTCAACTTGGTACATGACATAACGTTTGTTCCACTTTACATGACGTACTTCACTACACTGTCGGAGTTAAGTATGGCGTCCGAGAGCATGGCTGATTTTGCGTGGAAACGTTTTTGAGATTTTCATCAAGTACACCAGATAGATAGCTGATATAAAACGTTGGAAATCATGAGGACGCTTTTAAGTGCTAGATTTACTTCACAAAGCCGTCATTTAGCCTTACAATGGAGAAGAAATATCCCAATTCCAGGAAGACAGGCAAAGTTCACCGTAACCACGTGGACTCCTTTAGCTACAGCGTTTAATTCCCCACATCCGAAACAGGATCGTTATTTAGAGCCTACTGGTCTCTTTGGCGTAGAGGAACTAACTAGCACTTCTGGATTTTCAGTACTCAAAAATCGAACCTTATCTGAAGGTGTTACAATTGTGGATGAAATTCTACAATCTTCCCCAACCCCACGTCTTGTGGCGCTGTTTGACAAGTTGTCCAACACTTTATGTGTTGCAGCTGATCTGGCAGAGTTTGTTAGGTTGACACATCCCGATCATCAAGTGCGAGGTGCTGCAGAAGATACCTCGAGGGCAATAAGTGGCTATGTTGAAGAACTCAATACAACTCCAGGCTTGTTCAATGTACTAGGAAAGCTTTTATCAAGCGACAAACATCAGATGAATGAAGAAACTAGAAGAGTAGCAGAGCTGTTCTTATTTGACTTTGAAAAGAGTGGAATTCATTTGGATGCGGAAAAACGGAGACATTTTGTGGAGCTTCAAGAAGCTCTATTAGTGATTGGCACCCAGTTCTCTCAAATGGCGTCATCACCTGTCTGTGTTCCGCTGTCTCATTTTCCAATGGCTGATGAAGTTGCCCACTTTTATCCAGTAAGTGGTGATCATGTAATCATAGACTCTGCATTCCTTGATTCAAACAATGAGGAGCTGCGTAAACTGATTTACATGGCTTGTTTAAAACCAGAAAAGTCACAACTGCAGATTCTAGATCTTCTTCTCACGGCTCGACATCAAGTTGCTCAGGTGGTCAACTTTCCCAGCTATTCACATCATGCATTAATGGGAACAATGGCAAAAACTCCAGAAAATGTCATGGACTTTCTAACACAAGCAGCAAATATGCTTCGTGGTCCAGCAGAAAGAGAAATGCAAATATTAACTAGCTTGAAGAAAGACACAACACAAAATCCAACCGTGAAGTACATTGAGCCATGGGATCTGCATTACTACTCTGGATTGGCAAGGTATCAGTCTGTCAAGATGAACCATTCAACCACATCAGCGTATTTTCCACTTGGTGCCTGTATGGATGGGTTGGATATGTTGTTTAAGGACCTGTTTGGGATATCACTACAAGCCCAGGAACCAGCTGAAGGAGAGCTGTGGTCTTCTGATGTGCAAAAACTGCGTGTGGTACACAA
The DNA here is from genome assembly GCF_042242905.1 of Orbicella faveolata. Classification (NCBI taxonomy): domain Eukaryota; kingdom Metazoa; phylum Cnidaria; class Anthozoa; order Scleractinia; family Merulinidae; genus Orbicella; species Orbicella faveolata. The sequence goes on along the minus strand of NW_028301552.1, from coordinate 3,251,777 downwards.
AACAGAGGGGTTGCTAGGATACATCTACTGTGACTTCTTTAGCAGAGAAGAGAAGCTACCACAGGATTCACATTTTACCATCAGAGGTATGTGTGTAGTGTGCGCCTTTTAACTTCAAGAAATATAATATTATTTCTACAGACATTTTGTCAATAATTATAGGGCCCGATGGGTTGACATGTACATGTACTGGTCAGTAGAAGGCTGTGCGGCCCCACAATGTCACTTCTTTAATAGTTATACACAATTCAGTGCATTCACACGCTGAGACATTTTGACACTTACATGTACATATATTGAATGAATGAGAAGGCCAGATGGAAAATTATTTGGCACAGGGTTATGGCATACATAGTATAGGTGTTACAAATATTTGTTGTAGCCATTCCAATATTAAATACTGATATGTCTTATTGGCTGATCAGCGTTGTTACTTTCATGTTAGGTGGTCGTGTGCTTGATGATGGCTCGTATCAACTTCCAGTTGCTGCAATTGTTTGCAACTTTCCTTCACCTGGAGTGTCATCCCCTCCACTCCTTACACACAACATGGTTGAAAACTTGTTTCACGAGATGGGTCATGCAATGCATTCTATGCTGGCTCGCACTCAGTATCAGCATGTTACAGGTACAAGATGTGTCACAGACTTTGCGGAGGTTCCTTCTGTGCTTATGGAGTACTTTGCATGGGATCCAAGAGTGCTGCTAAGGTTTGCACGCCACTACAAAACTGGCCAAAGCCTGCCAGAGGAATTTGCACAGCGCCTTTGTCAGGGGAGAACTATGTTTGGTGCCTTGGAGATGCAGCGACAGGTGCTGTATGCAATGATTGATCAGATTTACCATGGTAGACACCCGCTTGATGGCTCAACTACAGATATCCTAGCTTATGTTCAGAGTCAGCACACAGTGATTCCACATGCACCAGGTATGCTACGGACTCTTGACACATTCGTGGTCATGATCAATGATTGAAAATTACTTCTGTCTACCTTTTCGTAACAATTTTAAGTAATTGTGGTTGTAAGAATCAAGGACTTGATCCTCTCATTAAAGGCATCTTAACTTTTGTCACAAGTTACAACTGTAACTGACTCTGCACACCCTTGAGGTATTAATAATTAAGCTTGACAAGCCAAAAAAGAGAGGTTTTAGGGTATTTTTACAAAAGAAAAATTGGCGGTTAGTCAGGAAAACAGTATCAATATTAATGACAGCAAGAAGGTTTTTAATGGGACTGAAAGTATTAAAATTGAGTTATGGGAGATCATGAAGCGTACTCAAAACAAAGTTTTTCAGCATTACATTTGGCTGTTTCTGCATGTTTGGATTATTTATTGAAATCTCAAGAAAAGTTCAAGCAGTTGTACTCATAGAACTTTTTAAAGCTTCTTGCTTGTCTCTCTATAGAAGAGTGCCATCTCTCAAGACTCTCATCTCATGGGAGAGTGGAAACTTACTGTTCAGAGCCTACTGTAACTTGTTTAAGACAGTACATGGATACAGGTCATATTTTATGTTTCTTTGATTTGCAGGCACAGCCTGGCAACAACGCTTTAGCCATCTCAATGGTTATGGCGCAAAGTACTATTCATATTTGTGGTCCAGAGCTGTAGCATCTCGTGTTTGGCACCAGTGCTTTGCCAAGGATCCTTTCTCCCGAGAAATAGGTGAGAGGTATCGTCACACCATGCTGGCCTATGGAGGAGGAAGAGAACCCAACCACCTTGTTGAGGACATGTTGGAGAAGAAACTGACAACCAGCGATTTAGTACAGTCTTTGTTGGATGATCTCAAAGCTTCAAATCCCTTTTATTAGTAGATTTAATTGCCAAGTGAACAATTCAAGTTTCAACGTTTTTACTTTAATTCTTCAGCACAAACTTGGCCAAGCCCTTTTTTTCCAACCAAATTCCCAAGGGCTAAACCAAAGTAAACTAAGGTCGTAAATAATGTTGATGAAAAATACATGTATTTACCATATTTCAGGGGAAAAAATCATGTACATTGTAAGGCCTGCCAATTTTGTCTGCTTTTACTTAGAAATAAAAGTACAAGGTTGGATCAATATGAACCAGTGTTCACTCAGGGCTTGAGATAGGTGCTGTCCGGTCATCCATGACAAGTAGATTCTCCTTTTGGGCAAGTACCTTTTCATTCTCACTTGACCTACATGAAAGGATCATTAATCATTAAGGTGATTCCTTAGTATCGCATTGCGCATCCCTACTGCGTACAATTTTCGCGTCATTAGCGCGTGCACATGAGGGCATGAACATACAAAACGTAAGAGATTTCCCTCAAACTAAGCTTGATAGTGAAATAAATGCTCCTTTTCTCTTATATGAGCACGGTGACCCCCACTTTTTGTTTCATAATTTCACTGAGAATGACATCCTCAATAACTGAGAAAAATATTAGCAGAAATCTATGCCCGCTACTTTTTTGGCAAATGAAACACATACTACAGAGGGAGACATAATGGGCCCAACAGCGCATGTCCAAATTTTAAAGGATAAAAAAATGCAGGGTATTTGAAGACATTTTTTCTGAGACGTAGATGAATAAACAATCAAAGAAAGTCAAACTCTGTGTGATATAACATGCTGCATTGAAAACTAATCAAACTGATTTGTTGTGCACGGAGATTACCAAAAGTCACCTAAATAACCGAATTTGTCAGCATTGAGGCGTGAAAACAAGCACGCCGGGTGACCCCCTCCTTTTACTGCGTTTCTAATATCTCCTTGTCCTGTAACAGCATACCAAGTTTCATCGCAAATCTATGGCGGGTTCTTTTACTAGGAAATCACCTTAAAAGAACAAACTAAGACTTAACGAGAGCAAGCAATATTTGAGAGATACTTGAATGTCCTAAGGGAAACCTGGAATTCAAGTTTTTTTCAAGCCCTGTCTCTGTTTCCTAGTTGAAATACTTCTAGACAATTCAAGAAAAAATATTGGTATCTTTATTCAAAACTTAAGGAAACTCATCAGTCATCAAGTAAATTATTTTATACTTAGATTTGCACTAGTTTGATACTAAGATTGACTCCAATGGCATTTCCTACGGTTATTAAGCAGTTTTAAAAGCCTCTGATTATTGGTAGTCTTTAATGCAAAGATTTCAATAGATGACCAACTCACTAGACGAGACACATGGAGTTATGCACAATATTTGAAGACTACAACCAGTCCCTTGACTTTCACTCATCTTCCTGGTGTTCGTATATTGATAGGGCAAAAGGCAAATTTTGCATGCCCATTGTCTCTTGTGTTCTCCATTTGAACACTACCAAGTCTGACTGAATGCAACCTACATAACGCAGAACATGCTCTAATGCATACCCCATGCAATGAAAACATACTTCAAGTAGTTGTGGACAAGTCTGAAATAATGATCAAGGCTGAGATGAGAGTATGTCAGTGTAGTTTTGGCTGACTGTGAAAAAGCAAAAGATTGCACAATGATTGCACAGTGATCCAAATCAGCATCTGCATTGAACACTGGTCCTTCACTGAGCCTAAGCATGGGAGCTACATAATTTTTATTCAAATATTGTTCTTCAAGAAAGCACTTTCAAGACATGGCTTTAAAAGCTGGAAGAACGCCACCAATGTGGAGCAAGATAGCCATCAGGCACAGGAATCTTCTGATCTTTGATACATGCTTCTAAAAACACCTTCAATCTCACAACAGGTCCACTCTGTGCCTTGTTTGTCACTTTCTCTATCTTGGGTACATAGTCTAACACTAGCGTGTTGAGCAACTTTCCAAATTGTTTTTTATACTTCCTCATCAGTGCATGTCCCGCAACAGCTAGGAATTCATAAAGAGCTGTAGCAGTGTAATCAGGTTTTGGCTCTAAGTTCAACATTCTCGACAGCCATGTCCACCCATTACTAAGTCCATAAGGGTGTTGGTTTGATTGTCCACTTGGTGGTATGGAAGAGATAACAGCTGCATACAGTCGCACAAGTCCAGTCATGCGCTTAAGGAACTTATCCTGCTCTTCAATCTCTCCCTCTGAACACTGATAACCAAGTGATGCAAAGTACTCTGCATCTGTCAGTTCAGCCGCTCTTGGGATGTAAAATGGCACTAGGAATGGGCACTGGTCATAGAATTGTGCCAGAATGAGATCGCCAACATCAGGAAAACTTGACCACATGCCTGTGATAACTGCAGCAATGGGAAAAGCTGAACTTTGACTGGACGAAACTTGTTGTGAACCCTGCTGCACCAGTTTCCTTGCAAGAAGCTCTTTACAGAAAGGCTGGAAATAAAGTTACATTGTAAATAATATTATTGTGGTCTTATGCGGCTCATATTTAGCAACTTACAAGTGGTATACTGGAATACAAAGGGAGCTGCCTGAGTAGGTGCAAGTTGTAACAAGGATCACTGTAATGTGCAGTTCCAGGAAATATACATACCCACCCCAGGGAAAGTCACTGAAAAATGCAAGAGGGTAGGGTATTCAAAAGTCAAAGTTTTCAAAGAAAAGTATGACATCCAGAGGGATGGGAGATGCATGCCAAAAACCTTCAGTGGGAGGATTTTTTTCTGGCTCAACAAATTAATTTACTGTCAATAACAGTTCTTAACCAACCTCTCTTGCAAAGCCTAATCAAACTGTATAAAACCTTTTGTCACTGATTAGGACTTCAAGGCACTTACATGTACATGTACTGTAGTGAACTGGGCTTATACTTAAATTAAAGGTAACCTACCTTAGCTGCTGAATGCTTGGAAATTGAGATCTGTTTTCCTCCAACTTGTACAGATTGCCCAGACAGTAGTTTGGTCAAGCGCTGAATCTTGTCCAGCAGATGACTAGGTGACTGGTCAGAAATGGCATTGATGGGTGTAGTAACAGCCTTGTGAAGGTCAAATTTATACTGCTTCAATGATTTGTCTGTGTTCAGCTGCTCAGCAGACTCAACAATCTGAGTTTTGTAAGATGCTAACCTTGAATACTCCTTCCATGCTACAGCTGAGATACAAGAAGAAAGCTCTTTTGAGATTCCTGGCTTTGATTGTCCCTTGGAATCTGAAGTTTGACTTGTTACTGTTGATGGCTGGTTGCTTTGTTTCTCTTTGGAAGCTTTCAAGGCTTGCTGTCTCTTTTCTTCTTCTTCTTTAGCTTTTGCTTCTTCTTTAGCCTGGCGTTCAGCTTCTTCCTTAGCAGCCTTGCTATTGGCCTCATGAACAAGGGTTTTTGCTTTTTGCAATAAGCTTTGAATCAGGACAGTACAGTCCTGAATTATTTTCACATTCATCTCAGTTGCTTGACCGTTTTCATGAGCACTATCAAGACTGTTTTGAGTAACTTCTAATACTTTGTTCACTTCTCTCTGTATTTCTGACACGGATGGTGGTAACAATGACTGAAATTTACAACCTTGGAATGTTTGTTGAATTTTGACAGCGGTTTCTTTAACGCTGTTCCAAGAAACTTCAAGGTTCTTTAATTCTTTCTTTATCTGCTGTTCTTGCCTAAGCACTCTTAACCGTAATTCCTCTACTTCTTTGACTTTCCTAGCTGCTCTTTCTTTAAACTCTCTGTGAGATTGCTCAAGTTTCTGTTGACGCAGTCTGGCCTCTTCACTTTTCCTTTGTTCATCTTCCTGTAATGCCTGCACTGATTTGATAACCTCATCCACCCTCTCATTTTCCTTCTGTCTCAAATACTGATTTTTCGCATCGAGAAGTTTTTTTGAATTCTCCGAAAATTTCTCTTTTCTAGAATTCAGCCTTTCTCCTGCTTGATGCTTCTTTTCTATTTCGTACTGATGAATAGCGACATGTGTACTGTCGAAGTTTGCTTGAAGTTCTTTTTCAAGTACATGTAACTCATCATTTTTTAAACGTTCACTTCTCTCGCATTCTAAGTCACTTTCCACGCTTGAAGAGAAACTGCTGATAGAAAAATCATCACTGTGCCTTGTTTTATCTCTTGATTTCTCTTCTGCGGCATTTGGCGATAAAATATAACTGGTTTTTGCTCCAACAGAAATGGAAGACGGTGAAACAGTCGACAAATTTGAGGGCAACAAAGGTGGTTTTGAACATTCGTCCAAATTTTGTTTAGTCGGCTTCCAATCAGAGTCATAAGTTAAGCAACCCTTAGAGCAGGATGCTAACCCTCTCAGCACATTTAAAAGTTCCATAGATGAACTATTTGGCGATGCAGAAGGTGGCCTTCCACTGACTTGCGCTGAAGCCGCCATTTTGACGCTCGTTAACGCGTTGGACCTGGAATCGAATTAGCATTTCCAAATATGGATGAATAAATTCCCAACGTTCCTCAGTAGTTGTGAAAACTTCTCAAATTTTTGAACAAGGAAGGATTCTTTGATTTCGTTGCCGTTTGTATAGCTTACTTGACAACAATGACTCTGTTGGAATAATAACCCTCTTGGTCTGTATTTTTGCATTCTTATTCTCTTCTGAAACTTTGAATACACTGAATAAAACTCACGTGTAAAAAACTTTGTTCATATTCACTTGGTTTACCCCCGGTTTACCCATGGCGACGTGGTTGCCAAGCGTTCTTAACCAATCAACAACAAGCCATAAGCGTCATCCGGAAATTAATGTACAGTTACATACCAAAACTTGATTCGATCGTTGCAGTGATTATACAACTTTAAGTATTGTTAGGTAGTTATTTCCCAAATGGAAGACTTGGTCGTTTGTACGTGCGTGACTTCGAGATGATACGCTATCGCCATTCGAAAGATTTCGCCTTCTAATATTCGTTGTTTGTATTTTGTGTTCGACACTACTTGATGTCAAGTACCAGCTGAATTCGACCGCATCGACAATGTTCTTGCCCACGATGGTTTTGAACGTTCGCTGGAGATTCCAAAAGAAACTAAACTTCGTCTTTCTGCTATTCATTTGGCATATTTCATCGACGTATGGTCAAGGTTATTTTCCGAAATTAGTAGACCTTGCAGAACTTAAACCCATAACTTCAACGTCGACGTGCGGTTCGACAACTAGTAAATATTGCGAGTCTTCCATTAGACAGACTTCTTTGCAAACTTGCGTTGAGCAAACGTGCAAATTTGATTGTTGTGCAAACTGTGGTTCAAGTAAACCCGTGCCTTCAGATTTGGCGGAATTTTCGGATAAATTTGGTGTCACACAAGACGGTGATCCGAGAAATGGGACCATTGTCAGATCGTTTAGATTTCAAGGTGATTCCCATATACGGCCTCTTAGGGTTCCTGCAATAAACTACGTGAACCCCGGATTCACTATAAGCGTGTGGATTAAACAGAAGAAAGGAAATAAGGGGTAAGTTAAATAGAGCGACATGTAGGTTCTAGTTGTGAAAGGAGGAGTAGACCCAAGGCTTGCAGCTGTTTTCCCGGCCCGGTGTAATGTCGCATTGAGCTGTTATTTGATCGAACCCAATCAAACTCACTCCGATTGAGGTATCGAACGTAGCGGTACAACAGTTTGTTGTTTCATTAGAGGTTTAGTAACAAGCTGAATCAAAATTAACAACATAAACCTGTGTATAGATCAGGCTGTGGTTAGAAATCGAAGATTCAAACAATCGGTGCGGCGTTCGATTACCCATTTCTCATATGAGTCTCCAGTAAGTCTTATGTTCAGTTACCAAATTTAATTCACGGATTAGCATTGACGGCAGACAGTTTCCTGCATGAACATCGTAACCCACTCCCCTAGCCCTGTTGATATTATAATGTTTTTCTATTATGAGGCATCTTAGGAGTACGTGCCTTTGAGGACATAATCCCGCGGGTTTAATTACTATAAGATGACCTGTCGTTTAGTCCTGATGTTTATATTCAAGACTTTATACATATTTATTGAACACATTTCAATCAAACTCGATCAAAGTCAGAATCCAGGGTATGCTGTAATGACTTTAAAGGAGCTACATCACAATTTACGGATCTTGAAGTTCGGCATTTGTAATCCGTGATAATCTTCTACATCCTTAACTATCCTTGTTTCCTTATGGCTTATTATTATCTCTTTGCTGTTTTTCTATCTTAAGTTAGTAATTACAACCATTTTACAGGTTTCCTTCAATTTTGAGGTATCTTAATTTGCACATGGCAAAAACGACTCAAAATGCCATGACTGAGCTCCTTTAAATTAGGCAAACAATAGACTGTTCACAGCCTCTCTATTTAGGCACGCAAAAGAAAAAGCAAGCAAAGCTAGCACAAAGCATTCAGGGGTAAGGGAGAGGGGTGGGGTGGGGTCTGTGAGTTAAGCTAGTGAGAAGAATAGAGAGACTAGACATCTTTGGAAAAATGTGGACTTATTAAGCTCCTCCCACTGTTATCACCTTGTTGCTAATAGTTCCACCCCTTGACCAGTTAATTAAACTGGACCAATAAAATTTGAGCGGTAAATTGCTTGTTTAATTGATTACAAGTATCAGTTTGCAAACAACAACAGGTATGTGCATTCGAGTGTTGAGAATGTTGTCCCAGACGACATCTTCAGCTCCAAAAAAAAGCTGCTTAAAGGGGGAGAAAGGCAAAATCAAGTGGCCCTCCTGATTTTCGTAGGATATGCGCTTGTTGTTATGCTACAGTATTCCCTTGAGGAATCTTGGCAAGACGTCTTACATATCTGCGGAGAATTTATTCTGAAGGTGTTACACAGTGTGGCACTCGTTTTACATCCAAAAAGGCTTCCACAGTCTTCCAAAAACAAGCTTGTATTTTGCTTCTCCAATCAGCTGAAGCACATCATCCTTTGTTGACAAAATGATGGCAGTAGTCCTAAGCTCTTCCATCTCTTTTACATGTATTAGTTCTTTCATGATGCTTTTAAGTTGTGAACAAGGAGAACAACAACATTCGCACCAGTTGGATTTCTTTTACCATTCTATAGAGTTGATATATTAGACTTTCCTCAAAGACAGTTGGCAAAATTGCAACAACATCTTTCAACCAAAGAAGATTAACAGCAGTCTCTTTCCAGCTGCCCATCATCATCTACTTTTTTTGGCCACACAGTAAATAATTCTAAAAATAATAAATTAAAATAAGAATTGCATGAATAATGTTGAAAATTCATTAGTTACTGACATCTTTGTTTCAACTTACAGGACAATTATTTCCAAAGATGAAAACATTCCACCAGATTATGCCAATGTATTTCAACTTGTCATTCAGGATTATAACCTGATGTTTTACTATCGGCTGACTACTGGTAATGCATCTGTTGCCTCATACACCCTTCTACAAAGCCAAAGTGAAAAGCTTCAAGCAGATGAGTGGCATTTAATAACTGTGGCGGTTATTAACAAAGGACTGTCATATTACATTGATGGAGAACTCATGAATGCAAACGTTGCCACTCTGACTGGACCTATCTCTGATTCAGGAGGTGGTGTTCGAATTGGACAAAAATATGGAGGTTAGTGGTCTTGCCAAGTCTACAGTTCATGTTAAGCCATGTTAAGTGACAATAATGGTGGGAGGCACTGTGACCCAATTGTGGAGGTGGGGTGGCCTCATGGTCAGTGTGCTCATCTCCGGATCAAGCAGTCCGGATTCAAAACCTGGCCAGGAACATTGACTGTGTTGTGTTCTTGGGCAAGACACTTTGCTTTCTCAGTGTCTCTCTCCACCCAGGTGTACAAATGGGTACCCACAGATTTGATGCTAGGGGATAACCCAGTGTGATGGACTAGCATCCCATCCAGGGAGGAGTAGAAATGCTCCTAGTTGCTTCATGCTACTGAAACCAAAGTTGAGCGCTGGACTGATGGGCCACTTGGCTTGTATGCAGACTTTATCTTTTTTACTGTGGCCCAATTAATGGTTAAAACTTATTATTGCACTGCTTACTGGATCAAGTAGGAGTCCAAGTTTGAGCTCTGGCTGGGGAGCCATTCATTGCATTGTGTAGCTGGGCAGTACACTTAACTCTCACAGGATCCCATATCAACCTCCCTAACCCTAACCACCCCCAGATCATTTTTCTTTTGTACTTACCTAAATGTAAACACCTGATCTCTAACTTTGTAGTCCATCTTCATCTCCACTAGGCCATGCAAGCAATCGTTGCAAATTTGCTCAAAATTGTTGGTCTAATAATTTTATTGGTCTCCGGGCTCCACCTTCCCCTTTGACACAAATTAACCTGCAGTAGGTTGAAAATGTCATTCTGACCTAATGTCAGAACAAATTGACCTACAACAAGTATATAAAAAATTGTGAATGGGTAACTAGCAATTTGATCCTGACTGGGTTAGCTCTGTGATGTACTACATGTAGTTACATGTAGCATCCCATGCAAAAAGAAGAAGGTATTTAATACTAACTCCTTCCTTCTTACTAAAACTGGATCAAGCCAAGCCAGCAGGGTGGAATATTTTTGTTTGTTGTAGACCTAACCTTGTTTGACTTTTTTAGGTGACGCTGAGTGGCAGTATGAAGGGTTGATGCAAGACATCTTTATGTATGAGAGAGCTTTGACCAACAGGTAAACGTGGAATTTAATCTTCAGTTGATAACAACAAAAATGCAACAAATTGACATTTTTAAGAGCCTTTTCAGCGTGAGCTCATATTTAGTTAACCATCTGACTGACGGACTGACTGACTGACTGACTGACTGACTGACTGACTCAGACTGACTGTCTGATTACCTTTAAAAAATGAGTCTTTAGGTGCACAACCATTCACACAAATGAGTTTTTCTCGCACATTCATTGTGTAGAACCACTGCTGGTCAGAGATCGTTTTATTACAGAATGGTAAAACTATGGAACTCTTTAGACAAAGACTTAAAACTATGCGAGAGTCTTGCAAATTTTAAGAAAACTCTGAAGACAAAGCTTCTCAGCAAGTTCTTAAATTAAATTTTTCTTATTTCTTTCATTTTTCTCTCTTTCTATTTTTTATTTTATTTTATTAATATATAATTAGTACATAATATATAACTTGTGTACTTTGTACTTATTTCACCTCATGTATTATATTGTTCACTGAAAAACCTTTTAAGGAGTGTACAATAAAATTTTATCCTTATCCTTATCCTTATAACAAATCATTTGAAGAACTCGTTTCTATATTAAAGGTTGTGCACCAGGACTCATTTTGAAGTAATATATCAAACACAAGAGACAGTGTTTCATCAGGATATCCAACCACCGAGAAGGGGATTGAAAATACGACGCACAGCGGAGTATTTTTGACAAATTTCAAGGTGTTTGGATAGCCTATGAAACACTGTCTCGAGTGTTTGATTTATCTTCTCAATCGAAACAAAACCTAAGGAGTAAAGGGAGAAGTAAAATCATCAGAATCTATGCTAATTAAGACGGGGAATCCAAACCTCCTTCATGCTGTGATTTTCTTTGTTTTAACTTGATGAATTATAAATGAGTTTGAGAAACACAGGTATTAAAATACAGTCGAACCTCGATTATCCGGACCTCAATTATCCGGACTATTCGATTATCCGGACTTTTTTCTCTGGTCCCAATTTTTTCATGAATATTAATTAGCTGTGATCTTGAAAACTCAAAGTTGCAAAAAGCCCAACAATCCTTTCAGAGGACTGTTGAAACAGCGTATTATCCTGTGCGCTTTTCAAAATTCGCAAGTGCGACAAGACAAAGAAATATTCTGATACGTTCAGCTGATATCTGATTGGCTCAATCAAGGGAATTTCATGCTTGATTAGTTCCTTCCCTGTGGGTTATGTAGACACACAAGCAATCGATCATAAACTCAAATCAGAAACATGTCTACGAAGCGAAAGCGAGCCGTTCTATCAATTAAAGATAAGCAGATAATTATTTCACGTTTGGATAAAGGAGAGAAAGGAACACATTTAGCTCAAGAATTTGGCATCAGCAAGCAGCAGATCTCTGACATATGGAAGAACAAAGACAAGATCCTAAAATTTACTGACAGCATCGAGACAAGCGAAGGATTAAAATGAAAGTCCCTGATCAAGCTACATGTACAAGTCTTTGAAGCAAACAAACATGCTTGAACATTTTAGACCTTTGTAAATACCTGAACAGAACGTTTTTATTTGTAAATACATACAGGCTGTGTAGATTTCACAATTAAAATGATGTTTTCTTTGCTGTATACCTTTTGTTTACATTTCTATCTCATTAATAAACATGCTTTCGATTATCCGGACTCTCAATTATCCGGACTATTTACCGAGGTCCCGACGAGTCGGGATAATCGAGGTTCGACTGTATAGCAACTTGGAAATAGCTTATTGACTTTGTTGTAGGTAATGAAATTAACATATTGCAATATTTTTTCAGGGAAGCAATAGAGGCATTTACTGGTGTGCTCCCATTTGCATATGTTGCTAGTAGTTGCCGTTGTCCACCTACTCATCCAAAAATAAATGTTGCCGAACCAGCTAAGTGTCTGAAAAACTTAGAAGGAGATCTCGATACTGTATCCCGCCTAGCAGACACAGCACACCCAATTGAGTTTGCTACTGATGGTGACACCCTAAGTTTCTGGCTGTCTGAGATCACAAATAGTGTAACCATTGACATCAATTTGTCTTATTCAGGTTTGCAGGTAATGTACTTTTTTTGTCATTTTCAAATACTGAGGCTCCTGATTAGTGAAACATGTATGACATCACCGTGTCACCTTTAATATTAAATCATGAGGCTGTACTTTAACTATTGTAAGCAGAGTTGTGTGGGGGTTATATCAAGACCGCGCATTTTAAAGGAAATTGTTGCAAAATTCACGTGTGGAATTATTAATTAAATTAAATATGTCATAAAATGTTTTGTGACGATTTTCCAAACCCCTGTACATGTGCTTGCTGTTGAGAAAAAATTCCTTATGACAGTAATAGTTAGTAATGGTTAATACTAAATATTGTAAGTTATAATTTTAATTTATAATTTACTAATATAAGTAAAAAGAAACCTTCAGTGAGTGGGAAAAAAAGACCTGAGATCAGATACAGAATAACAACTTTTAGATCTCTTTCTCATCAGTATAAAACACCAAATTCTTAAATTTTAATGTGTAGACAGACTACCATTTTTTACAGTCTCTGTAAATTTGATGTTTCGTAATGTACCACAGGCTATAAATAGCTTGTTAGATGACAACAGAGTTTGTTTTGTTTTCTAGGTCTTCTACATTGTTTTGACATTCTATGGACCAGTGCCAGGGGGACTGGAAATCTTACGATCAACAGACAATGGAAGAACTTTCCATCCTTGGCAGTATTTTGCTGAAGACTGTGTTTCTTCATTTAGCTTACAAAACAACGGTCCTCTTACACAACCTGACTCGGTCAATTGTGTCCAATATCTCAAGTGAGTTCTTTTAGCTAAAGAGTCATTGAAAAACCTTTGTCAGTTTAACCTCTGTATGTCAACTATTGAACAATTAGACTAGGAGCCGAAGTTTTCTATGAGTGAATAGTCAATGAGGCACAGCCAAGTTGACTATCACTCTTTAGCAATAATTTTCAGTTTTAAGTGCAGAGTGCACAGGATCATAATGCCTATCAGTGAATGGAGAGCGATGAGTGTACCAATCAGATTTGCAGATTTCTAATAGAACACAGAGTGGCTACTAATTTCAGTTATTCTTGACTTAAGTAATTCTCCCTACTCCTGAACTGTGCTTCCCATATTTTTTTCATGTTTTGTAATATCTGAACTCTTGAGTAAGTTTTGTCATATAATTGTGTCAAACCCTACTACACTGTACATTTATTTCAAGTCCATTTGTTTTCAACAATGATGTTACATTTTATTTTATTACAGGCCATTGCTATCCAGCCGAGAGGTGCTTACTTTTCAGACAGAATATCCGCCACCCCAAGGTTCCAATATTCCCGTGCGGCCTTTTGGTCAAGGTTGCAGCAACCTGTACTGCTCAGAAAGTCTGCTGCAGTTCTTAAAAGCCACCCATGTCAAATTTCGCTTCCACAATCACACTCTGGTACAGAATCCTCAACATAAATATTATGGCTTGGAGAGAGTTCTTGTCACTGGCAGGTTAGCACACCAACACATGTTCACTATATTCTAAATAATGTATGTAATTAGCCTGATTATCCTGTGGTGGAAAGTCAATCAATCAATCAACTCTATTTATACACAGTAAAATTTAAAGCTGAGCAACAGCTTGTGGGACCGTGTAAAACTAAAGATTTAGAAAGGTAAATAAAAGGGAAGTTTTGAAATACAAATTCCTATTTAATATTAAAAACAAAAAGTTAGCTGCCCAATAACGCTATAAATGAAGCATTAAAATGCGTTAAGAGCATTATTAAAGAGGACTATCCAGGACATTTTATATTTTGTTGCCTCTTTAGGTGTGAGTGTTTTGGACATGCCTCATCCATCCGCTTCATTGAAGGGAATGCTACACACCCAGGGCATTGTGTCTGTGACTGTCACTCTTCAACTAACACTGAAGGGGAAACTGTAAGTGTGTTTGGCTTGTGTTGATATGTATTAAATATTTCTTTTTATTGCTTGGTTTCAGGAAATATCCATGTTCAGCCCAAGGAAGGTTATCAAAAATTCCAAGGGGGAGGGGGGTCTAAAAATTCAACACGGAGTTGGGAGTGGGGGGCGGGGGGTGGAGGCAAACAAACAAATTCTCATGAAAGTGGTATGGAACTTTTCTAAAACAACACAAGATATTTATGCACTCTATGTATACTTTCAAACTGTATGTAAAATTTATCATTTAACTTTCAGTGTAATCGATGCAAGCCTTTGTACAATAACAAACCATTCCAACGAGGAGACCAAGATGACTCATACCCCTGCGTGAAGTGTGAGTGTAACGAGCATGCCAGCAGTTGTGTTTACAATCAATCTCTGGACACCAGTCCCAACTCACGTACCCAGGGAGGTGGAGGCGTGTGTATCGACTGTCAGCACAACACCACAGGCCGATTCTGTGAGGCATGCAAGGAAAGATTCTACAGGGAGTCTGGCAAGAGTCTTAAGTCGCCTGTTGTGTGCTCACCCTGTGGATGTGAGAGGCCTGGGGTTCAGTCTGGAAAGTTGGATTGTGTTAAGGTTAGTGCATTACTCAGTAGGGTAGGGGAAGTTACATGTAGATCTCACTACAGTACTTCTTCTACTAAGACAGGAGGTTTTATGGGATCGGTTCTACGATGTAGCTTGGACACACACTGTCCTACTGGAAAACACTGTTGTGCGACAATTAGTGTCGCATGTATCTAAGTATTTACTTAGTTAAAGGAGCAATGTCACGGTTTACTCATCTTGAAAAGTTTAGCGTAAAATTTTCAAGTTCGTCGTTTGTAATCCGTGTTAATCTTCTCCATCCTTGTCCATCCTTGTTCCTTTATGGTTTATTATCTCCTTAGTCTTTTTCTACATGTATCTTAGTGAACTGCTGTTTTCAGGTGTCCTTCAATTTAAAGGTAATTTTGTACGTGGCCAAAATAACTCAAAATACTGTGACTGAGCTCCTTTAATGTCATGAGTACATCCAGCATGTCCTCTTTTTCATTTTAATCTTGTTAACATCTAGGATGATTCGGATTCAAATGTCCTAGCTGGTCAGTGTGAATGTAAAGCCAACACCCAAGGTCGTCAATGTGATGCCTGTGAGGATGGCTACTTTGACCTCAAAGCAAGTCACGCAACTGGCTGTGTTGCGTGTGGATGCGTACTGGATGGCACCAAAAACCGGAACATTTCATGTCACGCAACAACAGGGCAGTGTGACTGTAAAGACAGAGTGACAGGTACAAAGTGTGACACCTGTATGCCTGGATACTGGGGGCTGTCGGGTGTGGAGCCTTTAGGCTGCAAAACATGTGACTGTGATCCATTTGGAACAACAGTTGGGAATGTAAACACGTGTAACGCGGTTTCAGGACAGTGTTCTTGCAAGCCAGGTTCAATTGGAAGGAAATGCGATCAGTGTGAAGATGGATACCACAGCCTTACACAAAATGGTTGTTCATCATGCAACTGTTCTGCTGCCGGAACTCAACCGTCACTCTTGAACAAGTGTGACAAAAATACTGGCCGCTGTGACTGTAAGCTTAATGTGGAAGGCAACAACTGCGATCAATGTAAACAAGGCTTTTATAATCTATCACAGAGCAACCCTCAGGGCTGTGTCCAGTGTGCATGTGACATCAAAGGAACTGCGGGGGGATCGGGACAGTGTGAGCAGCAGTCTGGAAACTGTACTTGTAAGCCGCTGGTGGTTGGTCAGAGGTGTAATCAGTGTAAGCTGGGGACATATGGTCTGAACCAAACAAATCCTAATGGATGTCAACCTTGTAACTGCTTTCCAAAAGGAACTAGAGATGGCGACACGAAGAGACCAGGTAAGAATGAATCACACACAGGCTAATGATCAAACATGCGGGAGGTGTCCTACATGTATTTATGAAACACTTATGAAGTGAAGTCTCGCAAGCTTAAAGAAATTACAACTCCTGCAATCGTAAACTTTGTGCATGATCACTATCAAAATGGTTTAACAAATGAGGAGTGTGACCGTGCGCTCCCCTCCCCCACTGTAGGGAACGTTCCATCTAAAAGTGAAGGGAGTGATGGTTGCCGTTTTAAAATTCGTGTCATTGAATTTGATACCCTAAGTTGGTTTAAAACTAAAATGACCACTGTTAAATTGAGCGTCCTGATAAAACGCAAACCGGATAACTTAAAAAGGAAAGCTCTGTCTAGTTGCCTTCTTTTTCTTTCCTATTCGCCCGTGACTTAATATTTTAATTAAAACCCTGTCTATAATTATGCGATTTCGTTTGAATATTGGTTTTCGCCTACCATCAACATAATACGATCGCTGACGCTTATCATTTTCATCGTAAACGCGCTGTCCAGAGTGGAGACAGTTAAAAACGGAGCCCTATTATATTGGAGTGAACAGTGAAAACGGGGCCTGTGGAAAACACTGACATCACGTCACCTGCGGAAATGACCAACGACAATCTCTTCCCTAGAGCCCGCGCGTTTTCGGTCAGCAGTAACCGAACGGGCTTGATGCGGATCCAAAACGGACCATTGGAAACCAGATTGCGTTTCCAAGTGTTGTAGTGTGGACCGACGGGTAAAACACTGCGCGTTCCTACAATGTTGGAACCCTTTTTGCCATTGAATGAACTCGTTATTATTTTTTTCTGTTTTAATGTTTTGATTTACAGCATTTTCTAACTGTTAGCATTATTCAGAATATTTTGTATAAAAGAAAGCATTGTGACCCAAACCACATTTCTGATTGTGCTGTAAGTTACTTAAACGTTAATGTAACTTGTAACTTCAGCGTTTAAACCTTGTTGTACGTTTGAGGCGTACAACAATTTTTTAAAATTCTTTTACCTGAACCTTGGTACCGTCAGAATGGAGAAAACGTTTCAAGGTAAAGAAAAAAAGCAGAACAATGGCTGTGCACGTGCGTTATAAATCTTGGTACATTTCTTAGCCTTCCTTTCACAAAACAGCAACATGAAATGTCAGCTAAATTTTTGTATTTCCATTTGGAATTGAACACTGTCATTGCATATTTAGCCTGAGCACGTTTTTAGAGCCATTGGCGTACTGAAGAGATCTAGACAATTACGAATTTTGCTGGTAAAATATACCGTAAATTCATTTTTACAAGGCGTTGCCCTCGACGTCGTTGCTTAATTAAGCTCCATATCATGATGTTTTATCGGGCTAGTAAGCTCATGGCCAGGGGAAGTACGTGACTGTATAATAAGTTTCATTTCTTCTTAGCGGTATTGTAGCCATTGAGTGCATAGCCTCCGACTTAACCCTTGTTCTTCTTTCCCTAGATGAACTCCAGTGTTCCAGTAATGGCCAATGCTTTTGTCTGTCCAGTGTTTCTGGTCTACGCTGTGACTCTTGTGTCGCTGAATATTATTGGAATCCTACAGGACAAGGCTGTGTACAATGTCAGTGTAACTCCGTTGGGTCTGTCGGAAGAAACTGTAACGATACCGGTCAGTGCATGTGTAAGGCAAATATTACTGGACGGCAATGTGACAGATGCATTGATGGTTACTATGGTTTTATAACTACTGGAA
Organism: Orbicella faveolata; assembly: GCF_042242905.1. Classification (NCBI taxonomy): domain Eukaryota; kingdom Metazoa; phylum Cnidaria; class Anthozoa; order Scleractinia; family Merulinidae; genus Orbicella; species Orbicella faveolata. Next base: position 3,233,705 of record NW_028301552.1, on the reverse strand, counting down.
GGTGAGTAAAATATATGAGTACAAGTGAAGTTACTTAAGGGTAGTTCTGTCACTTCGTGCTTGTAAAAGTATGCATTTATCTACCAAAACGAGAACTTCTTTTTGCCACTTATGACAAACTTCACAAGAATACTCGCGCCGACGGCTTCCAATTTTTACCCGCCAAAATGAGTGTCTCATTCAAGGGATGTTTTGAATGTTCGCTTTGACTTTATTTGACTTTAATGTTGTGCAGCTATTCTCATCAAGGGGAGGAGGCAAGTATGGAGGTTTCATCTTATTTTTTGTCGTTTTAAATAAATGTTTCCAGGGCTCGAAAAAAGTGCCGTCCGGTCATTCGGGAGAAGTCGATATTCCTGCCGGACAAGTAACTTTTCATTCGCACTTGCCTGATTGGACAACGGATCAGCAATCGAGACTTGCCCGGGGGGAGCACAATTTGACAGCTAATTGTCCGAAGGGCAGGCTGGAAGTCAAGTTTTTTTTTTTTTTTTATTCCGAGCCCTGGTTTCGCCTTCCAGACTAACTTGCCGTGCGATATCAACAATTAATAAACAGCAATTTTTATTATTGGATTGCAACCATGTAAGGTTTTTTTTGCCTTTCTCTAGTTATAAAACGTATTAATGTGTGTAATAATTTTTATTCTGCTAGCTGTACACCTTGTAACTGCAACGCAGCAGGCAGTCTAACCAATCAGTGCAATGAAAGAGGAGAATGCCAGTGTAAAGACAACGTGAAAGGTGATAAGTGTGATCAGTGTAAAAACGGCACCGTTAATCTGCAACAGAACAACAAATATGGCTGCAGTGGAGGTATGTATTGAATTGGAATTAGGAGAAGTATCGTAACGACTAACTTAAGATAGTTAGTAGGACCTCTTTAATTATACGGACCCGGTCAACCGCAGGATTTCCGATATCTGGTCTCATCATTGTTTTCTTTGTAAAAATTTCAGTGTGTTTATGTGAGAAGTTAGAAATCACATCCTAATATTAAACACTGCAACCCGGTTACCCAGGCGAGAACCAACATAGCTTCGCTTCCTCAAGAAGATGGCCCTGATGGCCTTATTTTACCTTTCCAATTATTGTTGTTTTCATTTTGCATGGTTATTTTGTGACAGAATTAAAAAGCCTTTATTGTAGTTCTTTGTCGCTATGAAGTCGTAGATATGAAAGAAAAAAATTCAACAAGGGGACGTCGTTAATGCACTACGAAATTGTCGCAACTAACATTAGAAACGATGTATGGAAATCGGTAAGGAAAACTGATCTTTCTATCTCTCGATACAAGGTGACACTAAACCTTGTGTTGCTTTTTATTTCAGCGCCATCGGAACAGCCTGCACCATTCGTGACAGTCCTGTCTTCTCGTGCTATGATGTTGACATGGTCTCCGCCTGACAACCCTAACGGCATTATCTTACGATACGAGCTGTACAGAAATGGAAGCTTGGTTTATAGCGGGTTAAACCAAACATACAATGACTCTTCTCTCACTCCTGACACTGTGTATCATTATTACATCATTGCGTACACAGCGTCGGGTCAGACTAGAAGCTTGGACGATGGCAAGGTTTACCGCACTTTTCAAGATGCTCCGGATGGCGTCTCTGCCCCGGTTATCACAGATATCCTACCAAGAAACGCCACTGCCTCATGGCAGGCCCCAATTGTAGCGAACGGACGCATCATTGAATATCGCTTGATATCTACTAGTAGTAGAAATGCAGCCGAAGTTGTAAATTGCCGCGGTATTATTTTTACATGTAAGCTAGGCGACCTCAGACCCTACACCGTGTATAACTTCACGGTTGAGGCGTGCACAAATGGTGGATGCACTCGAAGTAATGTAACAACCATCTTGACGCTACCAACACTCCCGGATTTCCAGCCGCCACCAAATGTGACGTCACTTCCGGGTGGGAAAGCTGTGACGGTGGAATGGGACGAGCCACCGGAACCAAACGGAAGGATTCTACGTTATGAGTTGTACATGCGCGCAGCGCCTTTCACTAGCGGCGCAGTGTTGAAGTTTAACAGCAATCCTGCGCATGACTCGAATCAAATTAACTTCAGGAAAACAAACGTGACGGGACTGATGCCGTTCACAGAGTACGAGTTCATGGTACGTACATACACTGCGCAGGTCCGAGGTGACAGAGCGAGTGAATGGACACGTCATAAAACCGGTGAAGGAAGTAAGTCTTCTTGTTGTTTATTTGATAAAGCCAATACATTTCGACTAAACTGACCAATCAGTTTCCAAGGGCTAGTCATAGTATCTTCAATTCGACTGACAGATACTTCAGTAACTTTTCACTTGACGCTGCGAACTACTTTCTTTTTCGCGGCAAATCCGCCATGTTGAAAACGTTAATGATAAGATAACGCAAAATACAGAGTTGCTGGATACGTAGCTATTTTGGACTTTCAGCTTCGCAGACAGATTTGAGTTGTGATATGTACTATTCCCAACACTTGACAAATTAATGTCAAAAATTCATTTAAAACTTTCGGACTAACTTCTCATAGAAAAAAATATTCCAAAATAGTTGATTAGAGAAGGCTGATATTGTAAGTGACTGTATAACGATGTTTTCTTTTTAACATTTTAGCTCCACTGGGTGAAAATACCATGAACGTCCGCGCCAGTCCCTTCAACAGTAGTTCAGTGGTTGTTTCCTGGAGTCCTCCCCAGACCCCACAAGGTGTCATTACTCGCTACATTGTATACAAGTACCAGCCTCCTTCAAGTCCGACTGCCGTGAGGGCTGCAGAGGTGAATGGGCCCCAGCGGCAAGGCGTGGTTGCTGAGCTGACGCCATACACAGAATATAAATTCACTGTCAAAGCTTGTAACAGCTTCGCTTGCTCAGGACATAGCCCAGAAGCCCTTGCGCGGACACTACCTGCGGGTATGTTATACACAATATTCCATTTATGCTTTATTCTCGCTCCAGTGATCGCTCCATTTAAAACAACAATAATAGAATTTAATTTTTCCGAAGGCCAGGTTAGCAAGCAATAGAAAGCAAAGCCCTCTAAAAGGTTGAGACATCTAAACCAAACCCTCTAAAGTTTAAAGCATAACCCAATCCTAGATTCCATCCTTGAAAGAAAAAAACATGCATGATGTATTTTTTTAATAAAAATCAACGTTAGAAATGAGCTCAGCACGTTGACTGAGATAGGCTTAGGATAATTTCCTCCAGGCACAAGGAGGGTAACTTTTAATTTTTAAAGCTGTTGTTGAGAAGAATATTCGCTGAGCTTTCCTTGTTCACAGAAATTGATAATGCTGTTACTAACCACCGTCTGACTATGGTGTTTGCGTTGTTGCTTTCTTTCTTTTAGCTCCCGAGGGACAAGGGCAACCCACGGTGCTCTCAGTTGATTCATCCGCAGTGTACCTAAAATGGTCCCAGCCTCAGACTCCTAACGGTCCTTTGCCGCCGAGTTACAACCTGAGCCGAGCCTACTCCGCACTGTACTTCCCGCCTCCATTAGTGTCCGCCGGAGTACACTTCCCAGGCCTTGGATATTACAAGTTTCCATCTGACTTCGTTAGACCTGGTGCTAGCAACGATATTCAGTTCTGGTTCCGTACCCAGTATGCATCTGGACTGTTGCTGTTCTTGGTATCGGATGGCTCCCAGACGGACATGTTGGCAGTCGAATTGCGTGACGGTAAACCGTGGTTGATATTTGATTGCCAAGATGGCGCAGCCGCCTTCACGATCAGTCAATCAGTTCGTTTCGACGATGGCGAGTGGCATCAGTTGAAAATAAAACGTGTTAGTCGTCGTGGTACCCTAACAGTCGATGGTTACCAGGCGAGTCAGGACAGCCCCGGAACGGCGACAGTGATTTCGACAAACACAGGAGTGTACATCGGGGGCCTCCCTTCTACCTTCAGACTTCTGAGGCCAGACACGGATAATGCTTTCTTAAAAAGGATCAGTTTCATTGGTTGCCTACGTGGAATCACGTCAGATTCGCGTCAGCTAGACTGGACTTCTGCGTTGGAAGCCGTCAGCGTCGAACCTCAGCGTAATGGCTGTCCAGCAAGAGACAAGAAGAATGCCATGTTACTCAGGGGAGGTGGCTATGTTGCCATAGATTCAGCAAAGGCGGGCATCCTCACCAGCGACATATTTAGCTTTACATTAATTTTCCGCACTCAGTTGTCCTCGGGGTTGCTTCTATTCGCACATGGACCAACAACAACGTTTGCTATTCAGTTTGCACAAAACCAGGTCGAAATCAAGTACGTTACGTCGAGTGTGCAAGACTCGTTCACTGTTTCACCCTTATCTGGTGAAATTTGTGACGGAAGATGGCACAACGTGGCTGTAACTAATTTCCTTGGGAATTTAACGGTCACTGTTGATACCAACACTGGTTCTGGACGCGGTATCACCAACATGGTAATACAGTCCATTTTTTACATAGGCGGGGTCCCGTGGGGTTCCCCGGTCGAGACATTTGCCCAGCAGGCTGGAGTGAATGTGGAGTCGTCATTTGGTGGTTGTATGATGGTTCAGTCTACTGCGAAAGACATCGATTACCCTAACACCGTCACTACTATGCACAATACTGACCTTGACGGCTGTCTTCCTGAGTCGACAGTAGCGGTCAGCAGCCAAGTGGGAGAATGTTTTCCTTTCAATAGCTCTGTCGTGTACTCTGGAAAGACCGAGATGTTTAATGACTCTTCAGCGGATGTATTCACTGGTAAGTTTTGCAGAAAGATCGTCTCAGATTTGTTTTCCTTGTTTATACTGATGTAATTTCGAGGTACTATCAGTTTCAGCTTGATTTTCTCGTAATTAGATGTTATCAGTTTTATTTATTTGAGTGTGGTGCAACCTGTTATTGTTCGTTTTTCTTTCCTTAAAATGAAAGGTCAAGATGACGTTCTAGACACCAAAATGTCACTTAACGAAATGAGGAAAATCATTTGCCCGATGATGTTGCAGTGCATTATTTCGAAAATGAACATGGTGAAATGTGGTGAAATATGGTGTTTTCTCGACGATAATGAGTTGATTCTGTACAACTGTTCTGGACAAATGGCGGTATCCATCCCCACCCCCCACCCCACACCCCCGGGACTAACAAAGACGTGCGAAAGGTAAATAGACCAATTTTGATACATTAAAATTCAGCTTAACACAGTAAACCTCAGCACGAGGCTCTGAGGAATAAACCCCACAAACTCTGTAGTTATTCCCCAGAGCCTCGTACTGACGTCTATTGTTTTGGGCTGAATTTTAATATATCGAAATTGGTCTATTGGGAAATCAATGGCCATAATCTGGGGCGGAGGTAGGGTAGGGGGTTGAGGGAATCAACGTTGAACCAAGAGCGAATAACACTTCTGTACGTTTAGACATTAACTGTTTCTTTTATCTGGCATTAGATTACCTGTACCGTGTGGACAGTTATCATGTTGGAACTATAGGCTCAGCTAAAAGTGCCTGGATTGCTTCTCGCAGTGGCCAGGGAGGTAAGAGATTGAATGACCTTTTAGGCGCGACTATGGCAAGTTACTTCTGAATGCTTCTAAGAAAGCCGAGGTCTAAACCAACCGTACGTGTCTAGACAGTAACAACAGTGATATTATAGTGGTGCTTACAGTCCTGTGTAAACCGCAATTCAACCAGAAACTCGGTCTCACCAACTGTGGACTGTGTTTAAATCGCATATTCAGCCCTAAGAAACTTCATCGACAAATTGTTTTGGAATTTAACCTAACTTTCTATAGAGAGAGGCGCAAATTTACCCCTGAAAAACTCAAATCTTACTTTATCTTCGTTCCCAAAAAGCTCCCGCTGGTCTCCAAGCCCCTGCACAATTGATGCCTCTGCCGGGCGGCAAAACAGTGAGAGTAGTCTGGACACCACCTGGGCGACCGAACGGAGTCATCTCAGAGTACAGGATACTTTCGTACCGTGTACACCCCCCACAGTCAACACCTGATGAAACAGTCATCACAGACACAAGTGTTCTTAACACTACCATCACAGCGCTTCAACCTTACACCACGTATGAAATTAGGATCCAGGCCTTCACGGTCGGGGGAAGTGCAGTGGGGCCTGGTAAAAATGTAACCACTCAAGAATCAGGTATTTTATTTTGCTCATGTTTTTGTTAGTACTATTTGCTTACCCTGCACTGCGGGCGTGTTTTTGAACGAGCATGGTCGCGCGCCGCCGTCACCTTGGATTTTGAAAACAGAGGATGCCAGACATGAATAATTATTTTTGCGTTGCAAAGTGGCGGCCAAATACGCGAACGAAACTAACCTACAGTCTCCAAGCAAAGACGCGTGCAAGGCAGGCTACGGTCCGCGAAGTTAACTTGGTTTAGATTCTATCTCCGAGTGGCTTCTTTTTTGATGTGAAGTATATATTAAATAATTCATATTTGAACTGCGATTGTAGATGAAAGTGAAGAATGATCATCGCAGTAAATTTTCCAATTTAAGCAACTGGAAAGAAGAAGCCTGAAGAAAATTAGGGCTTCAACGGGATTCGAACCCGTAACCTCCGCGATACCGGTTCGATGCTCTACCAACTGAGCTATGTGTGGCCTCATAGCATAGTTGATAGAGCATCGCAACGGTATCGCGGAGGTTACGGGTTCGAATCCCGTTGAAGTCCTGATTCTTTTCAGGCTTCTTCTTTCCAATTGCTTAAATTGGAAAATTTACTTTGACTTCTTTTTCGTCCAATTCAATTTGCATTTATTTCATCTTTTATTACTTTCGTAGTTCCGGACGGTGTCCCAGGCGCTACAGCTGTCCGTCGTCCAAAGGAGCTTGAGGTGCACTGGACCGAGCCTGGGCAGCCTAATGGCATAATAACTCAGTATAATCTAACACTGGATGGACAAGTGGTGTACAGCGGAACAAGTAACAACTTTACAATCCAAGGCTTGTGGGCTTACACCGAGTACGCACTACAGCTAACTGCCTGCACGCGAATCGGCTGTGCTCAAGGACCGGTGGTCCGGATAAGAACCGGCGAGTTGCCCCCGGAGGGAGTAAAGGCCCCAGAGGTATTGGTGCGCGGAAGAACCGAAGTTGAAGTATCTTGGGAAGTTCCAACAATCCTCAATGGGTCAATTGTACGTTACGAAATCCTGTTCGCCACCAGCGATGTTTTGAGTGCGTATGTCTCAAAATTCAATGCCACTCCAAATGTGTTTAACACTGTTATCGGAAATCTCACAGCAGGGACATTGTATTACGTTCGAGTACGTCCGTTCACCGGAGGCGGCGGGACATTTAGTAATGCGACACAGGTAACAACGCACGAGGATGTCCCGGATGATATCCCAGCTCCCATTGTGGTCGCTGACAGTCCATACGCTTTATCTGTCATCATGCTACCGCCAGATAAACCAAACGGAGTCATCACGCGCTATGAACTGTACCAAGACTCCATAACAGACCCAGTGTTGAATGTAACCCAGCTCACGAACCACACAGCAAGAGGCTTTGCACCGTACAGCCGTCATACGTTCCGCGTTCGAGCGTGCACGGCGCAAGGCTGCGCCTACGGCGCGTTAGCGGTGGCTTTCACTCAAGAGATTGCACCGAATGGTACAGTGACTCTGTCGACAAACATCCGTAATGCTACAGCGGTTAACGCTCGGTGGACACGCGTGGCAGTGCCTAACGGAAGGCTGTTCTACAACTTGATGGTTTATGGTAGATTCATTGTGCAGGGTTCTGTTGAGTTAGAAACTGAGGAACGCGTGGAGACTGCCATTTCTGTCGAGGAAGCCGAAAAGGATTTCATCTACAATGGCCTTCTTCCCTATACTACTTACACATTCTGGGTCAACGCGTCCAATTCTGTTGGCTTTGTTCTAAGTAACAATGTCACTAACTCCACCCCTGAAGGAGGTAAGTTGTTGTGCACTGTCAGCTCAAGTAGACATGTAGAAGTGATCAAAAGTGATGTAAAGCCTTTTCTTAGGAAGAAAATTTGGCCTGTGTTGGACGCCAAAATATCTGCAAGTCGCGGTCCCGAGTGAAAATTTTCTTCACTGGCATTAGAACCTGGGGTTCTGCCGTTCAACTTAAGCAGACACGCAACAATAGTACCACGTAATCAGTACTTTTAAAACCGCGGAATTAAATCAACGAATTTTAATCCATGTCAACGAACGTCCACCCTCAGCGAGTTATGATTGGTGGAGGGAGAGGATGTTCAATTAGCTTCGTACTTGGATTTTTTAAGATCAGTCCGCGTTAATCGTGGATAGAAGTTAAAGACATTTTACTGCAGTGAAGAAATAATTTTCAAATGGATTGAACTGACAAATATCTAAATACTACTTAACCAAGGTGAAAAAAGAACAATGATAAGGGGTAGTAATCGATAAAGAAGGAGCAAAGATGATTATCCAGTATTGTTAATTATTTTCAATGGACGGTGCCCAGTGAGAAAATAAAAAGTTTATCTCTCTCTCTCTTCTTTAGTCATCAATCTTAATTGTGCGGTTCCCCGCATAAGGCCGCCTTCGTTAGAAGTAGACACGATTTAATTTTTTTAAAATTGTTTTTAATCTACTTCAATTCCAGTCCCCGATGGTTTGAAAGCGCCCAACGTCACTGTGTTGAATTCAACTTCGGTACATGTCACGTGGGAACAGCCCGCGTTGCCTAATGGAATTGTAGCTGGCTATGGACTGATTCAGAAAACCGACGGGGCTGAAACTCTTCTTTTCAGTGGAATGGGATTTAGTTTTACAGTAACTAACCTCCAGCCTTTCACGGTCTACGAATTCCGCGTGAATGCCACTACTGCCGCAGGGTCTGGCTTTAGTGAGGGGACTCAGGTTACGACCCTTGAAGATGGTAAGTTTCTAGTATCAGGGAATAATTTTTTCTTAAAATTATTGTAACTCAAATATATTGTGACCTTCTGTTCATTTTTGTCTAGTTCCCAGCTCTCCGGATCCACCATTATTTAGGAACGTGACTTCAACTTCTGTAACGGTGGTCTGGGACCCACCAGCAGAACCCAATGGTGTGCTGCTGCGTTACATCATCTATCAGAATGGCACTGAGATCCAGAGAGTCATGGGAAACGTTACAAGCTATGTTGCATCTGGTCTCCAACCCTTCTCTGTCTACGTTTTCAAGCTGGGTGTGTGTACAGAGGTCGGCTGCAGTAACAGCTCTGACTCAGCCCCGCAAAGGACTCTGGAATCTGGTACGAGTTTGGATGTGTTTCTGTTATTTAATTACAGATTCCGGCGTTTTACAGCGAAGGATATCATACTTACAATGAACGACATAGCTGTTGAGACACTTCGCAGTTAAATTTGATTTTCGAGCGTCTTGGAAACATCACCCCCCCCCCCCCCTCCCCCCTCTTTCCCTAAACAATGTTGATTTGACTATTTTTAAGACTGCACAGACCACAGCAGCTACACAACATCGAATTGGGGGGCCGGGAATATCAGAGAATTAACGCTAGATGTAAATGAAAGAGAATAAGAGGTTAAATATCGAAAAGCGTCTTTTTCTAAATGTGTCTCAACTACTTTTGTCGCCCATTGTAGCTACTTGGAAGGGTTTGATTAATTTTTACAAATAACTTGTAACCTTCCCAGTCCCCTCAGCCAATCACAAAGCCAATCATCAGTTTTTCATTGATATCTCCTCGTCCAAGACTAATTTGATTCTCGACTGGTCAAACATGAACAAACCTAACGAAAACACGCATAAATATAAAAGATCTTGATCTTTTCGAGGCCGTCTGATGCTTATAAAATACCCCAGGAAACATTCAGTTCAGTCCTGGCCATTTCTTCCAGGGCCTCTTTACAATAAGCATTCCTTTCGTTTCTTTAAATATCCTTTGACAAATTCTTATACCTAATCAGGCGAGTTTGGTTAAGCTATGGTTCATATTTTGGCGAGACGTGGTCGAGCCAAAATACCCATGGCGAGACCAAACGAGTCTGATATGCCGCCGAAGCGTACCAAAAAGGTACAATTAAGTATTTACCGTACCCAAATTCGACCATGTGATCATGATATCTAAGCCATATCAGGCCAGTGACTTGATATCGCGGGATATCAGGACAGTAGACACGGCTTCTGATTGGCTAATTGCGAATTTGGGCACGGTAAGCGGCAAAGTCAACTTTGCAAAATTGCACAACTCTTTTATTTCCTGAATTTCTAATTGATTTCGGACATCCACGGACAATGAAATGAATTCACAGTTTGAAGGCACTCCTCTTCCTAGATGTTTGTTGAGTGTCCATCTAAAGAGCATGTGCTCTTCGTCTTTCAATGACTTGCAGGTCCCCGAGGTTTGTCTGCACCAAGGCTGTCATCAACGTCTGGAAGGACTGTGGTGATAGAATGGGACCCACCTTCTGTACCAAATGGCATCTTACAGAAATATCTTATCCAGCGGCGCGTGGTGCGAAGTGATAATCCGTCCGACGTTGCTGAAGTGAACGCTTCTCTTCCACGGCGTTATGTGGATAATACAGCTCGGCCAATAACTATGTATCAGTACCGCATAATTGCTTATAACAGTGGACCTGGAGAGCCCAGTCCTTACAGTAATGTTACTACAGGCGAGGGAGGTAAGACTGACAGTGGTTTAGGTCAGCGGGTGGCCTGTGCTGGAACGCCCAGCTGTCAAAGGAGTCCGTCGTCGGACAAACCAATCACAAGACCCACCCACCTCATTTTGATATATATACCCTAAATCTATCGGTGAAAAATGTCAATAAAACAAGGGCCTTGTCTTTTGTAAGAACTGCTGTGCTTGCATTTTATGATATTGCTTGGCGGGAGGAGTACATTGAGAAATGGAAGACGAGCTTTTGATGGAATTCCTAGATACAAGACACAAGTAGTCGTTTCTTTTTTTAATCCATGATCCACCGAAGCCCGAGGTCACGTACTGCTTTGTTTACTTACATCAATCAGCTGACATTTCTGTCTTTTTTCACCAGACCCCGAGGGTATCGCAGCTCCTACTGTCCGAGCGCTCAGTCCATACACTTTACATGTGGCCTGGACACTACCCAGCACTCCTAATGGTGTAGTCACGCACTATATTATCAGAGTCAACGACCAACAAACCTCACGCAACACCACTGTCAATGCGAACGCGCCGTTTGAACTCAATGTAACGTCACTAGATCCCTACATCCTGTACAATGTCATTGTTAGCGCATGCACAATTGGAGGATGCGGAAGCAGTTCGCCGGCTCAAGTGCGTACGCTTCCTGCGAAGCCCGAAATGCAACCCGCACCAGTCGCTGAGGCGGAGTCCCAGACTTCATTGCGCGTTAGGTGGGATGCACCACTCAGGCCTAACGGGGTCATCTTGCGGTATGAGCTTTTGAGGAGTACGGTGGAGGACCTTGTGGGAAATAACATCACTCAGCCTACAGAGTTTGTAAAGGTGTTTCAAGGCACGCCTTTAGTCACCGAGTATCTTGATACTGGCCTCGGAATCTTCTCGTTACATCAATACAAGGTAAACTACTTTGTTAAGTTCTTTGCCTTTTAGAAATGAATTCCCACCGGCAGGCATATTTAAGGACCTGATCCTCTTGACCAAATAGCAAAGTCTCCCAAGGAAGTTTATAGCAACTGAGTGGAAATACTTCGGAGAATGTTGACCGTGAAAAATATTTACTTTCTTACTTTGTCATCATTCCCAGGTCACAGTGGTTACTGGGCAAGGTAACACCACTAGCAACTCATCCCTACCCTACAGAACAAGCCCTGTCCCTCCCCTGGCGGGCGCCACTGTCAATGGAACTGCCCTGAATCACACCTCAGTGTTGGTCACGTGGTTGCCTCCTGGGATCCAGAAGCTCCGTGGTACTGTTGCGTCGTATTTTTTAGAGATTGAAGACACGTCGGCCCCGTCCTCTCCTGTGAGTCTTGTGGGGACGTATCCCGGAGACCAGACCCGTACAACGGTTACAAACCTCAAGGCCAACACTGTTTACAAATTTTACGTAAGCTTGTTCTTCTGTTGTGTAATCAGAATAATCTTCTAAATTAACCTTGTTTGTTTAGGAATGTCAAGGCATCGAAAATGCGTATCTCCAAGACATGTAGGAATTCGGTCATCTCTTCCACCGTCATATTCATATTAGGCAAATTCTTTCCATCTACTTAAGACCTTACGTTTTGGTGACCAGAGGGTTTTTTTTAATAAGTTAACATTACATGGCTTTGCAGCAAGCCGACATCATAAGTTCTTATTTAAGGGTGATAGGACTAACGCTCGAAAGTTCCACTGTTGAATACAAAGACGCTTTTGACCTAGAAATGTAAGCGCCTCAGAGGTTAAGCACAATGTGACGATTACAAATCGTTTATTTCGTTTCCCTCGTTAGGTTGAACTGGATAATGGAGCAGGCCGGTTTAAGAGTGATGGCTTCCAAATCAGAACCTTGGATGGAAGTAAGAGAAGCAATTATAATTAGTATTGTGTAGGGTGAATTAGCATTGATGTGGTATTATTAAGCACCAAACCTTACACAAATCTGGAAAGGGATCCCGCTCCTTTACCTGAGCGTTTTTCTAATTTATGTCGACGTTTTGTTGCTGGTCGTGTGGCTATATATTCTGGGAACAAGTGCTTTTGGAAAGCGTGCTGATATTCCAACAGCAATTGGGAAAATTGTTTCTTGGTTTATCGTTACCGGTATGGTTGAGCTCGCGGTTTTCATGTGCTGGTAACTAGCTGGTTTTTTTGTTGTTGTTTTAGTGCCCGAGGGATTCGGCCCACCTGCATTGTACGCTCTAAGCAGCACCGAGATCCGTGTGAGCTGGAATCCACCAACAGAGCCGAATGGAGTTGTTATATTGTACAAAATATACGTGTAAGTAAACGTGTGCAGATATTTATTATCGTGTGCTCTTATGGCGCGGAAATCTAAGACTTAAGTTAAAGAGTTCTCAACTCCTCGACCATGTCATGTTCATTGCAAACGAAGTTAGCTTCCTCCACTGGGGGATTCTTCACTGTGTTGTGTTCAATTTAAATGCACCCCACCCCCTCCCAAATGCAACCGTGACAAAAATTTTGTATAAATTTTAAAAAAAAAGCATTTTTAACATTTTAACGTTTGTCTCTCTTACGTAGAAACGATACCTTGTGGACCAACGCGACTGGAGGTGAACGACAAGCCGTGGCATCTGGACTCGAGCCATTTACATACTATGTCATAAAGGTGTGTAGCTGTGGTGACCAACAATCAGATTATGAACTCGAGATTTCTACGCGTGGTACTTGCCTCTTGCTGCGTCCTTGTCAGCTATCACACAGAAACCTAGAGCGAAAAATCTGATTGTTATAGTATAGGTCTAGTAGTCGTTCAAAACTTTATCTAAATCCTCTTCACAAACACTTCAGATAGACCAGATAGCCTGTATTTAAGAATCGACCCACTCAGTGTTTGTGAGACATTTGCACGCCATATTTTAGCTTAGCGTCAGTCTAAGTTGTCCACGCTCTTGAAAATGTTGGACTAATAAATCATTGTTCCAGATAAGTGAGGGGTCTCAGCTAAAAACCCGACAAGGTCAGCTACATGACCCGACAAATTAATAGAAAATTTATAATGATTTGGTGGGAGCACTGGGAATTGGCCGGTTTAATTGTCTTGCTGACACCCCACCTTGAAAACTTATCTGGAACCCTGTAAATGAGAGAAATGGTTAGCTTGGTCCTGCTTAGGAACCTGACATAGATTGGTACACCACTACTCCTAGTGTTAACGGCATTCCTTTATTGTAATTGGCTGTATTTTCTCTGGCATGGTATAAATGCTTGTATTTGTGTATGTGTATTTGTCAATATTGTAGCTGCCAGATATTAACCCCCTACCTAAGTATTAATTTCTTTGCGTGTTTTTAAGGTGGCGGTGTGCACCACACACGGGTGTACGATGAGTGATCCAACATCAGCTACCACTGATGCTGCTGGTAAGTGCTGTTAAACGTACTTACTGGTTTGCTAATTTGTTTGTTCATTTAGGTTATTTTTGAGATTTTCTTTTGCTCTACGCAAACCAGTTGCGTCTCCGATGAATAAGGAATGACTGCATCGGGATTCTTCGTCGGTTTCTTGCTTTGTACAACACATACTGTTGTCTGCTGTACAAGCTGTCTTGCCACAAAATGTTGATGCACTTTGTCCTTTTGATGTTCAAACATAAATCGCAAACGTTGAAGAGAGCATAGCAAATTCCGAAGTGCTTGTTGTTTTTACTGCTGAAAGTTAAAAATTTTGTTCATTTAGAAAATGTTTGTCTTCTTGTTGTCTTTTAGCGCCCACAGGTCTTGCTGGACCGCGCCTCACCGCAGGTTCAACCTTTATATTTGTCCAGTGGGGTAAGTTGAAAGTCACTTTAGATCTGTAACTAGACGTTTTGTTAATGCATAAGTGTGTTATTCTATACTAATGTTGACGTTTTACACTTAAAGAGCCGCCTTCCCGTCCAAATGGAATCATGTCTGGTTATCAGATTTTCAGAAGAATGGTTTACCAGTGTCCTACGAGGTATGTGTGGCCTTTGTTTTTCGCTGGGCCTTTCGCATTTGATGGTAAAGGAATTGTATAATGCCGAGATGTCGATTCCACTAGGTTTCTTTTAATTTTGTAAATTGAAATCGCCTCGATTCTAAGACTGACAAAATAAACTGGCTTGCTTACTTTGATCTGATAATGGACCAGTGCATTACTGTATCGGCCTGCGGGACACACGCTCCCTAAAGAAATGGGCCCGTGTATATAGACCCAGTCTCGGACGGGATCCATCATTGACTGGTCCTGCATGAACAGAGCCCGTCTTTAGCCTGCAAGGGGGCTCTTCGCATGTTCGCCGGCTACCCGTGTTAGACTAACTTAGCTGAAAATTGTTTGCTTGTTTTCTAGTCCGCCACCACAAGCCAAGTGCACTTTCATCGAGTGTCACCTATCGGAGCAGTTATGTGGAGTCACTTGTTATAATCCAGCTAATCAGGTAGGCCTGGGTAACTGATCTATGTAACAATTAGATTATGAACTCGAGATTTCTATCGCGTGATAGTTGACAAGGGCGCAGCCTGAGTCAACTATCACGCAAAGAAATCGAGAGCGAATAATCCGGCTAATTCTTTTAGTGTAAATCTACTAGTCGTTCAAGACTTTATTGAAATCCTCTTCACAAACACCTCGTTAACGCAAAGAAGCGGCCGTCATTTTGTTCATAATTGCACAGTGCTTTGCTACTCACTGTATCTACAGCAGAATAGATAGTGAGTAAAGAACTTTGCGTCGGAGTGGTCGCAGTTTAAGACGTTTTGTTAAGGGACCTATCTTTTCTACCCCCGAACTTTCATTTTCGTAGAAAAGAAAGTATTCATGATTCCTCATTACATTATATATGATCATAAAATTAATGATAATATACTAAAGGTATTTTTTTATTTCTAGATGTGTTGTAATGGAGTTCTGTATTCACGTGACCCATCCAAGACCTGTTGTGGTACGAGCTACTTGCGTAAGAACCAAGCCTCTGACGTGTGCTGCGGAAACACTTTCCACGTACAGCAGGCCGACTATCAGTGTTGCTATGGAGACTACATCCAGGTTTCCTCAGGCCGTGTCTGTTGCCCGAAATCTCAGGGTGGGACTGTGGTAGGGCTAGGTAATGCCTGTTGTGGGGACACCCCATATAATAAGAATAACCCATCGAAGGTGTGTGTATGTGAGGCGCTGTATGATCCCGTGCCGCCGAGGAAATGCTGTGGAGGAAAGGTTGTGGCCTCTGCACAAGTCTGCTGCGGAGATGAAACCAACGGAGCTGAGTACGACCTGGAGAGCAGTAAGAGTTGTTGTGGAACTCGATACGTGCCATCAGATACGAGCCTGTGCTGCAAGGGATCAGCAGGAGATGTAGTGGTATGTGCGCGGTCACGTTTAAGATATGTTACTGGGGTTGGTTGTTCGAAATTCTAAGCCAGTGTTTCGTTCATCTAGTTGAGAAAGCGAAGGGCAAATTTATACCAGAACTAATTATTGGCAACTTTTAAGACTGCTTTCTCACTAGACGCTAATGCTGGATAAGCTTATAATGCAGGTTTGAACAACCAGGCCCTGCCGTTCTTAAGAAAAGCTATTTGAAATTACTAAATCTCAGTTTTCTTGTTTTGTATTAACACAGGATGTCTTTAATCCTCCCATTTTCAGGTGTTTAATTATAGCAGCGCAGCCGATAAGACCTCGTCCAATCACAAATGCTGTGGCAAAAGTCGAGTGTCCAGTGGTTTATCCTGCTGCAACGAGCGCGGTTATGACCCTAGTTACCAGACCTGCGCGGACAAGTCAAGCAACGGGACCCAAGATTGTGGAATGGGTACTATTTGTAACAAGACTGACGCAAACGTGGCAATGTGTGACCGCTGTGATTTCGACAACACGACGCTGAACTGCGGTTTTGTAGCTGGTTATTATGCGCCTACTCCATCGACTGTTGTGCCGCAAATTTGCGCAACAGATTACGAAGAAATTCTCAAAAACCAATACAATCCGAATCTTCGAGAGTACAATGACACCAATCTAACGCCGCACACAGTTTATGAGTATTACCTTGTTGCCATAAACACCGAAGGCAACGTGTCTAGTCCAGAAGCGCAGAACAGAACGCTTATGGGTCGCCCTGAAGGTCTTCAAGCACCGGTAGCTGTACCGATATCCTCCACGGAAATAAGAGTAACTTGGAGTAAACCTTCCAAGCCCAACGGAATAATCCAGGAATACAGGCTCACGCGAATTAACGGTCAAACTGCACAGCGCCGAGTGGTATATAACGGTCTCAATATGACTTTTACTGACCGTGGACTCGAGCCCTTTACTGGCTATCGTTACATCATCGAGGCTTGCACGACGCACTGCTCATCAGCGGAAATGACATCACTGATCTACACAGACCAGGCTGCACCTGGTTATGTGAACCCGGCCATTTTAGTTTCGGTGAACTTCAGTGCCATAAACGTGTCGTGGGTGGAGCCCCCCAAGCCTAATGGGCAAATCATTCGTTACAATATAAGCCGTGTCATAAACAGCACTTTCAAGATTCAGTTGAACCCCAATGACAAAGGTTTGAGTATGAGTCTTGTGATTGGTGGACTGACGCCCTACACCAACTATACTTTCGAAGTTGTCGCGTGCACGCGCGTGGGTTGTACAGCAAGTCCGCTGGCCTCTACACTGACATTGCAGGCGCCTCCTGAAGGCGTGAACCCTCCGAATCTGACCGTAACAGGCGCGAGAGAAATTGAAGCCATGTGGGTCGAGCCAGATGTTCTGAATGGTGTTATTGTGAAATACTCGCTTTACCGAGGAAATCTTCTTGTGTATAATGGAACGGATGCCTGCTATAAGAACAAGGACGGTAAAGATACGTGTATATTTCAAGACAAAGGCAATGGTCTTCAGCCAGTAACGACCTACAGTTACTCAGTGGGCGCCACCACCGGTGGGGGTACCACTAACAGCAGTGTCACCACTGCCACCACCCCTGAGAGTTCTCCAGAGGCCATTCCTAAGCCTGTTCTGACCGTGGAGGGTGCTGATAGTATTTTGGCAGAATGGAGCGAGCCTGGTCAAACCAATGGCAACATTACAAGTTATTCTGTGATCGTCAATGGAACTGAGCATAACGTTGGTCTTAATATGACGAAAGTAATCAAAGGATTGAGTCCCTTCACTGTGTATTCCGTTCGCGTCAAAGCCTGCACTGCTAAAGGCTGCGGACTCGGAGACCGGGAGTACGCGACAACTGACGAGGCCCCGCCAATAGGACAAGGAGAGCCAACGTTAGTTCCCCAGGAATGGAATGTCGTTCAGATATCTTGGTCGCCGCCAAGTTCTCCTAATGGAATCATCACTAGTTATGAAGTCTACCGGAAGGTAGGAGCTGGTGCGCCCCTTTTGGTTTGTTTCAATTCCAAGCTGACCTGCCTGAACACTGGACTCCTGGGATACACGGAATATTCTTACAAAGTGAGAGCTAGGAATAGCGCTGGATTTGTAGACGGGCCCTGGAAAAATGTGCGCACCCCTGAAGGACCCCCTCAGGGTATTAATCCGCCATCTTTGAATGTTGTCAACTCTACTGCTGTAAACGTGTCTTGGACAGCACCATCTCAGCCCAACGGTGTCGTCACGCACTATGAAGTGCGTTACCGCGAAGAACTGCAAGTTCCCGACAACAACAACATCACTGTCGCAGCACGGGTGACAAGCAACATCTCTGCTGTGACTGTAGACGGGTTGAAACCTCATACAGACTATCAGTTTTTGATCGCTGCCATCAACAGCCGACGTGAGGGTACAAGTGCTTGGGCGGCAGCAAAAACCAAGCAAGCTCCTCCAGCAGACATTCGTCCACTGCAAGCTGACAAAGCAGCAGATGGAAAGAGCATACGTCTGTTCTGGGATGAGCCGGGAAACCCTAATGGCATCATCACACACTACAAACTGTATAAAGATAGCCTGCAATTGTATCTCGGCGCTGCGCGCGAGTACACGGTCACAAAACTGGTTCCTTTCACCGCGTACGAGTTTCAGCTAGAAGCTTGTACAGTTGCAGGCTGCACTCGGGGCTCAGTGCAGATCATTTTCTCCGCAGAGGTGGACCCACAGGGTCAATCCCCGCCCACTAGTGGATTTGTAAATGCAACTGTTGTGCAGATCAGTTGGAAGCCACCAGCCGTTCCAAATGGCGTCATAATCCGTTACGAGGTGTACAGGACAGTCACGCCAGTTCAGAAGCGGAGAAAGCGCGCTGTCACGCCATCTTCTGACTCGCTGATACATACCACAAATGACACAAACAAGACGAATTTCGTGTACACAGACACCGGACTAAAGCCTTACACTCAGTACGGCTACATTGTGCGGGCGGTCAACAACGGAGGTTTTGCCGACAGTGACTTGTTAACTGTCACAACAGACCAAGCCGCTCCCACTTTCATCGACGCGCCGCTTGTCACGGTTATCGACGCCTACTCTGTGAACGTGACATGGAGAGAACCATCAGAACCTAACGGCGTGATCCAGTTTTACTTCGTGTACAGGAACGAGTCGATAAAATACGAAGGAAATGGGAATAAGATGAGTTTCGTGGACCAAGGTTTAGACGCTTATACCGTGTACAGTTACACTATAAAGGCGTGTACGTCAGGCGTGCTATGTACACTGAGTTCTCCAACAAGCCGTCGAACAGCCCAGGCGGTTCCGTCAGGTGTGCGCCCCCCTGGTCTGGAAGCTGTTAGCCCAGTGGCTATCAGGGCATCCTGGGGGGTGCCTGACAAGCCCAATGGAATCATCACCAGGTTCCAACTGTACGAGGTCGGTAACAACTCTCCGCTTTATACCGGACTGGACGTGTCGTTGACGATCAGCAGCAAAGAACCTTACACGAAATATTCCTTTTACATCATAGCTTGCACAAGCGCGGGATGTACGCAGAGTGCAGCCGCTGAAGTGCGCACCAAAGAGGCCCCTCCCACGGGTCTTGATGCTCCAAGAGCCACTGTCGGTGGCTCTTCGTTAGTACGAGTGGAATGGAACTCCCCACGGAAACCTAATGGCTTAATCCTGTACTACCTGCTTACACGTAACGGCTCTCAGATTTACAACGGCACTGATATGCGATTCGATGATTACACTGTGGCGTCATACACCATATATGCGTATGTCGTGACAGCCGTTAACTCGGTGGACCGCGTGACCAGTCCTCCAGGCTTCAGCCCTCCGACAAATCCTGGTGTGCCTGATAACGTTAGCGCTCCTACTCTTGAGGTGCTAAGTGCGACGTCAATGAAAGTGTCATGGGCAGTTCCCGGGATACCAAATGGTGTTATTTCCAAGTACGAAGTGCGGTATAATTTCAAAGGAGCGCAAGGGAACGCGCAAGTCAAGGATGCCGGTGTTTCGAAGGAGACAACCCTCATTGGCCTACTGCCTTACACGCTCTATGAAGTCAGAATACACGCTTGTACAATCCAAGGATGTAGCACAGGCGAGGCACAATCTGCCCGTACTTTCGAGGCTCCACCAGAAGGTCAGAATCCCCCGGATTTCCCGAGGTTGGATATCGGTGCTAGGAGGGTGTTGGTCGTGTGGAGGGAACCGCTAAAACCGAATGGATTCATGTTGTTTTACAGATTGTATCGGCGCGGAGCATCCCTATATGGAAATCAGGCGATTGTTTACGGTCCAGAAATGTCTGTTGTGAACGTAACAAATGGTTCGGCGTTAGCGTACAACGACACAGACGTGAAACCGTACTACAAGTACGAATATCGCGTGATTGCGGGAAACAGCGCAGGGGAGACTGCGAGTGACTGGTCAGTGGTTCAAACATTAAGCGCGCCACCAGAGCAGCTAAAAGCGCCACACGTAAACAAAACCTATCCTAACAGTTTCGACGTGTTCATTCTTGAACCTGGGACACCTAATGGTGAAATAAGAAATTACATATTAGAAGTGTCTGGACGAAATGTATCTGAAGGCCTGTTGACCATTCGTGAAGTGTCTGGACTTGAACCATTTACAGAGTATGTTTTACGTGTGCACGTGTGTACGGACGGAGGTTGTGCTGTGGGACCGAGCGTGACCCGCAGGACTTCAGTGGGTGTTCCCACCGGGTTCCCTGCCCCTTCCCCGGTCGAGATAAACGCTACTTCAGTAACACTGGAATGGGACGAGCCAAGCCAACCCAATGGAATCATTCAAAGGTGGGTTTATATCAGTTCAGTAACGAGTGTTGTCTTTTTCCTTTAATTCTAACATGCAGTCTAAAAATTCAAGGGTAAAAATGTGATCACAGTTGCACTTTAAGAAAGTTAAAACGTTTCATTTAGTGAGGAATTCTAAATAGATATCAAAAAAGATTCGTTCTTAGTATTGTAAACCACGATTTCATCTTAACTTTACCGAAAGAAATTCGACCACTATTTTGCAATACGTTTCAGTGTTATCAAATTTTGACCACGCTTGCCTAATCCAACTCGATCTTCTTACAATCTATTATGTATATACAGAAGTCTCTTTCGATTAAAGAACCAGTTTGACAGTCATAGAAGAAAATGAAATTGCATGACTTATCTTCGCAAATATTGGATAGACGATTATGCAAGTGGCCCTTTCATGAAGCGAAAACTGGCGGAGTGAAGTAGACCAAGGGTAAATCAATCTCGATCCCAGGTTTTTTCCCATGAAATTTGGAAGCGAGGAAAACTCCCTGGGAAGGAGCCGGAAGTGTAAACTGTCTTTATCAACCTGAACAATGTTTTTCTTTTCAGATATGAAGTTCTGTATCATAAATCTTGTGATGAAGTCTGTCCCTCTGCAATGCCAGTGAACGTTAGCAATGCTGGCCTTTCACGACGTTATATTATCCGGGATTTGTCGCCTTATACCATGTACAGCTTCAAGATACGGGTTTATAACACCTTAACTTTCGGTTTGTCAGGTGAACAGCTCGTGGTGACTAAAGCAACAAGTAAGGAGATTTTGTTATAGATGTTTTATTTTAAAAAAAATCAAAGAATTGTATAATATATTGCTCATCCAAGCTCCAATCTATTGCCTATTGATGCCCCGATTTTGTGCTCTATACACACCTCTCTCCCCTCCCGCAAAAAAAGAAAACACTGAGGTCTCATAGCATTAGTAAAGGTCCCAGAGAACTCGCTCCTCCATGTTGCTGACCAGTTGAATAGGTGACTATTAGCACTGGATTGGTGTGAAACCTGACTGATTAACATAAACACTGGCTTTGAACAGTGGCACTCGCACTCAGTCTCCACTCGTTCTCCGATCTAAACGTCCCTTTACGATCACCATAACCTTTAATTTCCAGGAGTGGTCAACTTCTAATTTCTCCTTAAAACATAAACAAATTGTCAAGAAACCATGTAAGGAGAATCAAGAAAATCGTCAACCATGGGACATTGTCTTGATGTACTGCCAAATTCTCACTACTAACATTGAACAAACTGCTTGGAGGTTGGAAAGGAGAGTTGATATTTTGATCGAACATGGAACCAACATACACGCGTTTCTCCTGTGCCACTGACCCATTACTATTTAAGAAATAGAAAACATGTACCTTGTTTCTATCGAGTTATAGAGACACGAGTGGAAGTTTGGGAGAACGAGAAATGCTGTGAAAACACGAGCCGTAGGCGAGTGTTTCCACAGCTTTTTCGAGTTCTCCCAAAACTTTCACAAGTGTTTCTATTACACAATTAGATTATGAGCTCGAGATTTCTATCGCGTGATAGAACACAATAGAACGCAAGCAGATTTATGCTAAAACTTAATAGAAACACGGAGAACATGTTTTCTATTTCTTTTAGAAAACACAGCGACGAAAAAAAGAGAAACAACTTGTTTACTTTGATCATCAAGATGTAAATTCTCTTTGCTAGCGCCATCATTATGTCAACAGCTCGTGCTAGTTCTGTGCTTCTATCGAGTTTTAGTATAAATCTACTAGCTTTCTATCACGAATGCCGTTCTCTGATTGGCTACACTACTCTCTGTGATAGATAGTGGGTAGCGTAGCAGTGTGCCCTTGTTAACAAAGTGAAGGCCGCTTCTTGGCGTTTTCGAAGTGTCTGAGGAGGATTTCGATAAAGTTTTGAACGACTAGTAGATTTATACTAAACAATTAGATTATTCGCTCTCGATTTCTATGCGTGATAGTCGATAGAAATCTCGAGCTCATAATCTAATTAAATAGAAACACGATTTTTAACCAATCAGCGCGCGTATTTTCTTAAGGCTGTTTTCTAAACAGAGTTAGATTATTAAACTTGATATTGAGGATTATCTCGCCACATGCCTAGACCGAGTCTTGGTTTGTTTCAGATCCCGAAATAACAGGACAGAAACCACAAGTGAAAGTGACAGGGCTTCGCGTGGCTGTGGACTGGAGCAAGTGCTTTAAATTAAACGGTCCACTGGACAGTTACGTACTGTTAGAAAATGGATTACTTATTTACGAAGGACTACAAAACAAGCGGGACCTGGGGACTAGGAACTTAGGAAGTGAGAGCAGTTGGAGTAAGCCCCATTAGATCTCTCCTTGCAGTTTCTACTTACTGACTATTCAAAGTCGATTGTTTGTATGCAAAGTTGTCTTTGCCCTTAAGATTTTCGTTCCACTGAAGCCCTTGTGTTTATTTTGCAGACTACACTTACAAAGCTCAAGCCACTACATTAGTCGACGGCCGAAAAGTCACTGTTACAGCACCATTGAGTGATTCAGTAAGATTAAGTGAGTGCTCTCTGGTTTTATTTTCTCGCTCATGCAGTATAATTTTGAGTTCACCTAAGTATTGCCTGTCGACCTATTTGAGAGGCTTTAAAGTGTTAAGGGCCTTGATGAATGACAAGGTAGTCTAGCGGGCTAACACTTTAGTTACCGGGGGGTACCCCGGGAGGCTCTGCTCGAAAGGGGTACCTTTTTCGGCCTTCAGGTATACAAAAGGGTAGGGATTTCACAAAGTGGAGGTATATGAAAAAGTAGGCAAATCTCTCATGTAGTTACTTAAAAGGGCCTTTAATTAAAACGTTCCGAACAGACGCAACTTGTGGCTGTATCCTTCAGTTTATTAAGCACTACATGATTAACTTCATTTCAAGGGTTTAGAAAAGGGATGCAATGTTTTTAAGTAGGTATGCAAAAGGGGTAGCTTTTCTGTCAAAATGGTATTCAAAAGGGAAAGGGGCTGGACTTCGGAACGGTGCCTCCCCGTACAAAACTTTGTAGAGTACCCCCTCGGGCTCAAGTTACCGCTTCTCATCACTCAACTCCGAGGGAACTGGCGCTGGACAGTAGATCCATATATCTCACTTAGGTCATGTGACCAAGTATATTTTATACACAATTAACACTTCACAACTATTCTCAGTTGAAGGTATCCCACCAGGAACTCCAGCTCCCCGAACAGCCTCTGCGGAGTGGTACCGGAGCGTGTGGTTCATAGCTGTCATGGCGTTAATAGCCATCATCATCTTGTTCGTGTTTTTGGCCTGTTGTCTCTACAGGTCTAGTGGAAGTAGGACAGTGTATGTACGTGATAGGGAACCTTTGCCTCCTCGCACTAAAATCCGGTCCAGACCTCCATCCATGTCGAGTCTCTACACGTCCAGTGACAGAAAGAACGGAAGCATGATTGTAAGTCCTGGTTTGTGTTTCACTTGGGGGGTGGGGTCATCGACGTAAACATACGTCTTTCTTTTGCACGCTAAATTCGACCTTCAAACGCGAGAAAAAACAGAAACAACAACTCACTGATGGCGTAGCTGTACAGACAACTCCTATTGGTTGTTAATTGCGCGCGAAAATTTAATTGAAAATTGAGTAACAAGCAATCACAGAGATGCAGATCTCTGTTGAGTACGTCATCACTATGGAATTTTTTCGGGTCCAGTCTCAAACTTCTCTCGATCGTGGAAAGAGCATGCGTAGAGAGACGTCTGTTTACTCAAGCCAAACCTTCTGTTGATAATTTACAAAAAATACGAGTAATACGCTCTGTTATTTTGGGAAATATAGTTGGCTAGTTGCAGGCTAACAAACTAACTTTGTGTAACATTGTTCACTAGGATATGCATTCGATGCAGAATCCTTATCACAGCAGTACCACAGCTTTGTATGACAGCACGGAGCGACTGCACAAGGCAGCTGATCAGTATGGTTTCTATAATGGTAGTCTTCACAAGGCTCCACTGGATGACACTCAAGATTGGGATGGTTTCATGAAGAGCCACAGTAACAGAGATTCAGGATTGGTAGGTTTCTTCTCGTACCCAGACCAGTACTCGTAGTTTCAATGTTCTCCAGTTTTATTATTGCCATCTCTGTGTTATTCATCAGTCTAAGTTGACTTTTAGTTTGACGCTTTATTCGTTTAAAAGAAGTTGTGGACTGTTACGTCCCATTTAAACAAGGGAATTGACAGTCCAAGGAATACGAATCCTCTGACGATTCCTTACGATGAAAATTTTGAGTCATTTCTCTGGCTTCCAAAAAATAAAAATGATTCAAGTATGCGGTTTGTCGACCGTTCTGGTTTCAGCTAAATTCCGATGAGGAATTTCCTTTAGTCGTGGCAGCTCAAAAAAAAACAAAAGTGGCCCGCAGTAGATCGTTGCGTGAGGAACTTTTTTGTAAAGATGTTAGCAGTGGAAGTAACTCCTCTCTAGTATTTTTTTCCCTGTGAGTTAGGGGAGTTCCGTCACAGTAGTTTGAGTTATTTTGGCCATGCACAAAATTTCCTTTAAATGGATGGAAACCTGAAATTAATGCCTTATACATGAAATTTCCGTGACACGTTTATTTCGCGATTTTGAGGTGCGCATATTTCGCGACACTTAAATTTCGCGATTTTGCGAAAAATTTGTATTTCGAATCACTTTAACTTCGCCTTTTTGAGTAACACAAAATTTATTTTTCTGGCAGTGTTACCTCAACATGTCCTTGAATTTAGTAATCCGACGTTATCAACGTTACAATAACGTCAAAATTAACAAAAACACGACGGCGGAATATATGTCAACAGTAACATAATGTAAGTCACTTAATTTTTGCATCATGTTATGTTCGCGACACTTATTGCTCGCGTCACTTCAATTTTGCGATTTTTTTCAAATCGCGAAATTCGCGAAATTAACGTGTCGCGAAAATTTTCTGTAATAAGGCAGTTCACTAATATAGAAAACACCAAAGAGATAATAATAAACCATAAAGGAACAAGGATGGTTAAGGATGGAGAAGATTGAAACAGATTACAAACGAGGAACTTGAAAACATTTAGGTTAAACTTTTCGAGATGCGTAAACTGTGACGTAGCTCTTATAAATTTATTCATTATTCAAGTGTTGGTGTAGTTTAATCTGATCGCTTTTCTATTTTTGTTTTCTTTAAAGTATGATGACGAGAGCCCAGACAGTGAACAGAGTACGCCGTATCATAGCTTTAAGAGGGAGCAGCCCTTCAAGGACACACATCTTTAGTCCATCAAATTGCAAAAATATGTAACCTTTTAAATGACATATTGTATGAATATTATTGATGAATAATGTTTGAAGTGTAGGTACTATATTTTGCTTTGTCACAACCAAGGAGTGTTATTTTGTATTTTACATTTGCTGACGACCAATAATTGTAAGTAGCTTTCTTTAGTATCTAGACAATTACAGAGAAAAGTTGACTTTTTTAAAAAGCAAATAGTTTTCTGCTAAATTTGTGTAATTTACTTGAAGCATTGTAGGTACTTCTTTACTATGTAATACTTGCGATTTCCTTGTTTTTGAAACCGCATTTTTTTAATAGCCACAGTGCTCTGGCAGCACTTTTAGCGTTTAATGGTCTTTGATCACTGCTGCGTTCAATAAAATTCCACTGCACGTGAAGACCGTGCATAGCTAACAATTATTTTCCCTCGTGTCCACATAAAGAGAAGAGCCTTCGACAAATCAACTTCTTGTTTTGTATTTATTGGTCTTCTTGGTCCTGATAGGATTCTCGACAAATTCTAAGAATATAATTCGTGTCCTGGGGGCATTTCAGCTATGGTGTTTTTAAGGCTCTGCCTTTGTTCTCAATGGGCCACCACTCACAATGAACGTGATTTGATTTTGCTTGAGTGACCGTACGCCCATGACGGTTGAGGACAAATATCGTTTAGCTTTGACTTTTTTTCAAATTGCGATTTTGCTGTAAATGTGTAAACTATTGTAAACATAGGCACGCAAGGCGTGCAAGAGTTATTTTTTTCTGTGAAGTTTTGGAGATAGAAACATTTATGGTACAGTAATGATTTGGTTAATTTGACAAGTTTTTTTGGTTGCGATGTTACATCGGTCATGGTAAGATAGCTAAATAGTAAGCCATAAAATGTTTGACTGAACAAACTACAGTAATCTGACACGTTTCCAGATTAATGTAGATACCATCTTATTTTCTAACAGGCAATTTGATTCGCTCTTTGATACAACCCGCACTGTGATTGGTGTGACACGCGCACATGCATAGCTCCCTCGCTCACCGATCACATAACCCTTCCAAACCCCAAGAGAAATTTTTGCTCAAAAATACTCAAGTTAATTTAGAGACTTTTTCGCATTTTATACAAGTCGTAAGTTTACCTTTTTACACAGCACAACACAACACAACTTCACCGAAACTAGAAAGAAAGAGAAAAAAAACCTCTGACACGTTGAAAGTCTGATTTAATTAAATGCACTTTAACTTGGTGCCACGCAGTCTTCAAAGAACATTTGAACAGTTTTCATACTTTTTACCTTTAAAAATATCGGACTGAAATGAATGTCATCAAATAAAACTATTAAACTGCTACTGCAGAGACGTAAAAACCGTCCAGAAACGAAACCTTCTTTTTTGTTTAATATCCTGGAAACAATAGCCGATAACTTGTCGCTCTAATTGAATTTACTCCCATATAAAAAACAAAAGTGTTAAGTTACCATTTGTTACTAAAGATAGCAAACATCTCGTGGGAAAGAGTGGTGACGATTCGTCAGCTCTAATTGAATTTACTCCCTTGTGAAAAACAAGAGTGTCAAATTACACTTTGTAACTAAAAAACAAAAATGTCTCGTTATATTTGCATGCAACAAGAACAAAGCAATTGCTACCCGCACTTAATATTGTAAACGTGAGAACTGTTTCAAATCTAAAGTCTCGTCCCCTCTAAAACATGTCCTAAGAACTAGACGCGACGATTCGTGACCTCTAATTGAATTTATTCCTTGTGAAAAACAAAAGTATCAAATTACCTTTGTAACTAAAAATAAAAATATCTCGTTGCATTTGCATACTACTAACTCACGAACTGTTCCAAACCTCAAGGCTCATCTCGTTCATTTAACTAAAATCCTCGGCCTAACCAACAGAAAATGTCGAAGTAAACCCAGTATATGAATACTTCCTCCTCTTTTATGGAAGAATAAATATGGCCGTTCTGAACTCTATCGGGATCAAATCTTCACGCATACCATTTACCTTTACAACAAGAAATTTGATTGGCTGTTTATAGTAGATCCAATCTGATTGGTGTGACATACATACATCTCTCACTCACTCACTCACTCACTCACTCACTCACTCACTCACTCACCCATTGACCCGTCCATAACATACCCGACGCGCCGACTAAGAGGTATTTTTTTTTACAAAAAAATAACTCAAAAATGGCTACAACAACTGGATTGTTCATATTAAATTACGTTTCTGACAAAACAACCTTTTGTCTTTTTGTTTGCTACTGTCTGATTGTTCCTTAATTAAGGTACATTGTACGATAACATTGCCACTGACATAATTCTAATTTCTTTCGGCCCCAGCAAAATCTCACCTAGTTCTTTCCTTTTACGGACACCTTCATCTTGTTTATGCGACTGTTTAGATTAATTAACGAAATTGCCACATGAACCGATTCTGAGGACCTTAATTGCCACATGAATCCACTCTGAGATGACCGTTTGAAATTGAAGGGCTTCCATTCCGACTTGAAATTGTTATCTTGGGTTAACAAGGATTTCTTCACTGAAGTTTAACAATTAGGTTATTGTAAGGAATTCTGATTTCAGCCAGTGCTACACTGTAAAGACCCAACAAGGTCTACAAGACTTCGGAGAAAGTAAAACTTGTTTCAAAGTTGAAGTCACCAACGTAAATAAAAACGCCAAGAAACGAATTAACGGCCTTGTTATTTGAAGCCAAAGTAATCTGGATTGTGGTGTAAGCTACATCTGTCTGATCGTGAGCTCATCTTATAGTCTTCCAGTAAACGATTAGAGTAAACCGAATTAGCAAGCCTCATGAAACAAGGCATGCATGAATTCAGTTACGTTGATGAGCGCAGTTAATCCTAATAGTTTGACTCAAAGAAAAAAGTTAAATGCTGCGTTGCTACCCTAAACTATAAACACAATTTTATTTAACGGCAGTTAGAAGGAGAAAGGCATTTGCTGAGTACACTTGGAGGAACACCTCTCAATCGACACGAACGATTACATACCGCAAAGATGAAAGTGTTCATAGCAAGCTTGCGATTTTTCAAAGGTTCGCATTCTAACCCTTCCCTCGACTGAATTGAGTAACAGCACTGATTACCTGTTCAGGGACTTCGTCAAGTCATAGTTAATAGAGAGGACTGGTTATGAATCCCGGCAAACATCAAAGGAACAAACAAAGATGCCAATATTTATGTTGGAAGGTCCACGACGGTGCACAATCTTTTGTTTTGCGTTCATACACTATGCATGAATTACATAACCAAAACGTTTCTGTTGGTTAGTTCCTCAGTACGGAGTAAACAACTATTGTGTTTGTGCACGGTCAAGGCAAAAAAACCGAACAAAAACATACAACAAAGAACTTTGTCGGGTTTCATAATGGTCAAGTTCTTAAATCATTGTCTGCAGTAATGGCGTTGTATAATTTCTTCTCAGGGGGCTATATGTCAAGCGTACCTTTAAACAATAGTGCAAACAATAATGGCACCTGTTTGTCTTCAGTGAATTCTCTCCACTCATCCAAGCAAAATTGCTTTGGAGCTTTGAGAAAATACAATATTGTACAGAGGAGCTCAGTTTTGCAGTGTCCGGTAAGGTAAACTAAACTTCCATTGGTTCACACGACCATGCCAACAGGAAAGTTCAAGTGTATATTTTTATTGCTCAAGAACGAAAGTCACCTCACCCAACTGTAAATGAATAACAAACAATACTAAAGAAAAGGTACCGCACAGCAAGCGCTTTGCTCATCGACTCGAATAAATGCACTAATCAGAGAGTGACATAGTTGTATATTCATGGCGTATTCTAGGCTGAGGCAACCGTAGAAATTTGACTTCGCAGTTTGCTCGATTATTCTAGTGCTTTTAAACTACATGAAGAAGCCTTTGTAATCGGTTTGTTCGGCCCAGACAATATATCTGATTGAAACTGCAGAGAGCAGTAATCAGACGTTTTCTAGGCTAATTAAAAGTCATCACAAAGGAAAACAAAGTTAGCCAGCCAGGGTTCTTCGAACAAGCAAACTGGTGGATATAATTTAAACTGAAAATCTGATAAAATCTGAAGATCTGAAAATCGCCTGTCCCTTGATGGACACAAACGCCCATACCCTATTATCAACAAGCAACACCTTTGTGCCTTATATCTTTGTGCGTTATAATTGCTCAACATATCATCAGGCTCATAACAAAGACCAATGTGATACCCATTCATTGAAAAAAGTACAATGGTTGGCATTTGAAACGATAATACAATAAAGCTTTTATGAACTGGTACCACGACAATCAAGAACTATTTGTACATATTTCCGAAGTATTGGCCTGCATAACTTGGCAAACCGTTTTGAATAGTGATGTCAATGTAAAATTCTAGTAATTTGTAGAACATCAGTACACAGTGATTTATGCAAACTAAGATCAGTTGTCTTTTACTTTCCTATTGTTTCTTTCATTGCCTCTGTCTGAGGGATTTGTCCCTTCATTCGACCTAGACATCTACTCAGTGGTATGTACAAGTTTATACAGTGCTGCAGAACAAATCTGTTTTTCCCGCTGCCAAGGTAAGACTTAGTTCATCGTGTCATAGAAATTGCCTTACTACTGTTTTCGAACCGATTATAAGGGTGTCTGAGAATAAACCATTGTGAGTTCTTTCTGTATAAATTTTCTTAATACTCGATTAATTGTTGAACCAAATGCTCAACTTATTTCCCTGAAGGTGGTCGATCCAACATGCAAATAAAACATTAGTAAGGATTAAAAAAAACTGCTCAAGATCGATTAAATGGTGGCAAGTATATGTCGCCTGATAAGAGTAGTTTCGACGGCTTGGATTTAGCAAGCATTTTTATGTAATTGTGTGAAAGCACAGACTGATTTCGGTTTATAAGTGACATTCATTGCATGTACAATATCACCTCATATTCTTAAATTCAGTGTTCAAGTCATTTTAATTCTTTAAAACCAGCAAAAAGTGTCCCTTTTAATTTTGAAGAGGGTTTAGTCCGTCTAGATTAAGTTTCACCACTTTGTCGTAAATATACCTAGCTTTCGATTGAATCAGAAAAGTAATTTAAAATTCTCATTTCCCTTACTGACCCATCAAAATTTCCATAATTTTGTTTGACATACGATTGAGCGTATTGCCTTAGGGAGTGGAGGTTGTTTGGGAAATCATCCTTAAACGCTAATTTAATTTTGCGGTTGCAGTTCTTTGGCCCGAAGTCGGAGAGAATTATCATGATTGCAGCTGCGACAAACGTTCCTTCTCCTGCAAGCTTACCCCGGGAGTAATATGTTCATCCAGGTATGTCTCAACATGTTCACTTCCAAATGGCTTCGAATCGCGTCCAAGCCACAGGCAACGCAATCCACAAAAATGATACTTCCAACTATGAGAATGGGCCACCAGAGGCAATTCCCAAAGTTATTTACCTACATTTCAATCACGCTTTGGATAGATCTGAGAAAAAAGTCAAGCGTTTAGACCATCGTTACCCAACACGACTTGAAGAAAGTGAATATCCTAAGCAGCCCCCAGCACAGACCAAAGAAGGTTATTTCAATAAACAACATGCAAGAATAGACACTGCTTCTGCTGAGACAAATTTACACAATTAACCAACTGACGGCCGACCCAACAGCATAAAAAAGATTTCCAGATTTGAAAATGTGCCTAAATGTCTTGCTTGTTTACCAATAAATGAATGCCCTGATATTGATGCTAGAAGATCTTTGACGCACTTTGAAAGGACTCAAAGATCCTATGCACGAGTACATCAAAATGGGCATCCTGTTGCTAGCGAAAACGAATACTTGTCTCAGAAGAGTGTGGCATATTTTAAACCAAGAGGCTATCAAACAGCCAGGGTAATCCCATTCATCTGGCACTCAGCGGAATTCAGTCCAACGCCAACCAATTGGAACCGAAGTATCCAATGGAGATCGAGAACTTGAGACTTCCACACACACTTGGAAGACCGAAGCATCACCCACATCCTAAGTGGCGAAATCCTGGTCCAGTTCCGTTTCCAGATCATATCCGTTTTTATTCAGAAGAAAGTACTAATTTATTGAGAGAAAATCGAGAGCCAGACGTAAATTTGGTCAAGCGCAAACCATTCAATGTGGTAGTTTCAAATGCCATCCAGCCAACTTCACCGTTGTCAAATTCAGTAATGCCTTCCGTGCAACATTCCTCTGCTGAGAGCGATTATTATAGTGCAAGACAGATAACGGCAGATTTGTCTTCGGCTTCCACATCCAGGGCAGTCCATGCGTCCACATCTCCCAGTGGTATTCCCTCAGCCATACCAGCAGCGTCCCCTTATTATCCACAAGATATCAATCGATTGTCAAGAGGAGAGAATGAAAAAGACCCAACCTCGACCAAATGTCATATGTGCCGTGAGTCAGGAAAACAGGCTACTGCTGCCTTGCCAGATCACATAATGAATGCAGTGCCCACAGATGTTCAGTTAGTATCTCACCCTCCAGCACGCCAGTTGCCAATTTATACGCCAGAAGAGGCTAGCGAGAATCGCTCTCAAAAAGCCCGCTTTCCAGTCCATATTGTACACGTTCCTCCTAATGCAAGCCGTCTTAACGCTCCAAGGCCTTGTTACGCAGCCAATCTAAGTGGTCAGTCGTGTTACCGCACTTGGGACGTACGTCAGCCAGTTTCAACCAGTGCAAGTCAATCACTCAAGACTAATAGAAAAGTGCAATACACAGCTGGCTATGCCCTAAGTCAGTCCAGTGCTTCAGAAGGTCTTATCAAGGTACCTTTTCAATATTCTTGCCAATCTACCTTTGAAGGGTTTTGTCGCCCCCCGGGAAAAGAGACTAGTGCTCCAAACCATCGCATTGACTCGATGAACTGTATACAACAAGAAACACCGCCCTTTTCTAAATCAAATGCCATGATAGTAGCTCTACCACGTCACCCAGATTATGTAGCGCCGGCAGTCTGTCAACCAGTAAGCGCCCATGGTCTCGTGACCTCTAATCTGAGATATAGATCGATGAATGGCCATGTCCCTGCAGAACCCAATAATACTTCTCGCAGTGCAAACGCTGCGTTTCAAGAGCAACGGAAAAGCCGAGGTGGTCCTTATTCGAGAGTTAACTCATGTAGCGCCCCTAAACAGCAACCACATGATGAAAACAGTGCTGATGACTTCAAATATGGCGGTCCTTCAAGCTGGAGTAACGTTTCACGGTATGCATCAGGTAACATTACTAGGGGCTACCCAGCAATCCTAACGCGCGATCAAAGAGTATGCGACAGTTTGACAACAACGAAAGAACCTCACTTTTACACCTCAGTGGACTCAAAGCCACAAGGTCACAGGAAGAAAGAAGACTGTAAGTTCTCCGAAGCAGCAACGAGATGCCGAGAAATGTTGCAACCTCGCGAAGATAGGATGCCTGGTATTGACCGAGAGCAACGGACCAAAAAACTGGAGAAGTTCACCAAATTTGTTGTCGGCATAGAAACAAGAATACATTGGGATAAAATCAGGGACAACAACGAAAACTCGAACAGGAGTAAGGAGCATAACATGCAGATTGTGAGCGTTTCCAGTACGCACAGTCAACGTGATGATCCAACAGAGATGCATGCCAATTTCTCTCAAAGTGAATCTGATGACGTTTTCTGTATGATGCGCCTGGAGAGAGTGTACTACTCCATCAGTGCCGAACCCTCCCTTCATGTCCAGAGTTCTATCATTTCCCGGGAACAAGCTTCCGAACCTAGTGAGTTTGGTGTTGATGCTCACAAAGGGCTTACTAATCTCCGTGGTGATAGGTAAAGAAAAAAAAAGGTTAAGTCTGCATACGAGCCAAGTGGCCCATCAGGCCGGAGCTTATCCCGGTTTCTGTAGCATGAAGCGACTAGGAGTATTTCTACTCCCCCCTGGATGGGATGCTAGTCCATCGCGGGGTTACTTCCAGCATTAAGTTCGCCGGTACCCATTTATACCTTTGGGTGGAGAGAGGCACTGTGAGAGTAAAGTGTCTTGCCCAAGAACACAACGCAATGTCCCCGGCCTGGGCTCGAACCCGGACCGCTCGATCCGGAAACGAGCGCACTAACCATGAGGCCACCGCGCCTCCCTTCCGTGGTGATAGACAGCGGATAATTGTCAACGATGAATGCTGTTTCAAACAACCCAGTTATGTCGCTTCGAGAAACAAAACCAGTGAAAGTGTGAAAGTACCTAATAATAAGAGGAAAGCAAATATCAGCAGTACTAAAGGAGATGAAGTTTGCAATGCAAAGCGAAAGAAGATTGAGAAAAACAAGTCAAAAGTTTCATTAAAAGGGACAGTTACTCAAGCCTTACAAAACGTTACGAAAAGTGTAGAAATTCTTCCCACGAAACTGAGACCTGACCTTTCAACTAGAAAGTGACAGTCAGACATTTTTGGAAGATCTGAAAAAGACATCCGTGGAGGCAGACGCTCGTATCATGCGTGAGAGAATCCACAAGCGGTGTTCGAGGAAGGCGCGGGTCAACAGTTAATAAATTTCCCCTCTCAAGAAATAACTGATCCAGAGCCGGACTTGAACCTTAGCTGTAACATAAAAGAACTGATGAACTTTAGCAGAAGACAAAGGCCTAACTTGTAATAACAATGTCAGCTCAATAGACCCACAAAAGCTAAAGTAAGCAGCATTACGAAAGGTCAGAAATCCACGGCGATTATAAACTCCTAAGCTAGTTAGCATTATTTACTCACCTATCCAGAATCACGCATTTCTAAGATCTCTGTACGTAAGGGGCTAAGACAGAAACTGCAAAATATTTACTATATTTATCGAAGTTTGCTTCATTTCCTTTTCAGTGTAAGAGTACACTTGAAGTTTCATTTCCTTCGGATCCATTTAACCTGGAAGAAAGTGACGTTGATGTTCTGGCCTCAGAGGATAGGTCAAAATTTTTAGAAACCAGAGAGTGCAAGGGACCGCATACGATAAACGCTGCAAACGTAGGATCTACAAGAGATCTGATCAGCCAAAAAAATGTATTAAGACAAACAATAGACTGCAAGGCTGATACTACGTGAAAAACGTTTCGAGACAGCAACATGACAAGAACCGATAAAGTAGGATCAGTGGACATCAGTGAACAGTGGACAGCTGCAAAACTTTACGCTGGTTGATGCAACTGTACCTGGCTGAATCTAGTGTATAAAACGTAAAGATAATTTAGGGAGGGTCTTTTTTAACTTGAAACTGCTGCTGTACCGTGACAAAACACACTGACAATACGTACGGAGGTATTAGACACAGTACTAGAGTCTGTGAGTCCCAAGACTATACAGTACAGAGTGTTTCTTATGCATATGACATAGAAACAATAAACCACGTTTGTCCATCTTTTATACTCTGAAAAAAAAAGCTTTTGAGGAAAATCAATATTGAATTGTCCGGTAGACGGCGTTATTCGTTTCTTGGACAACTGGGTCGATAGACGGTCTAGCTTACATTTGACAAAAAAATGGGTGAAAATGAATGAGAATGAGACATCAGAATCTCAACTCACAAAAAAAGCCCAAAATAACTGACTTCTTGTAACCATTATTAGTTGCCTTGTTTAAATTCGCTCTCTCCTAAAACTTGTCCGTTTTATCTTACTTTTTAAATCTTATTTCACTGTAGTTGTAATTTGTTTGTTCCATGTTTGTAGGTTTATTGTCTATTATTTTTTAACATTTTCTCCGCCCCTTTCTCACCTGCACCGAAAGTTAGCTAATTTTTTAAATATGGGGGCCAACTAGGAAACCGAATGGTTTACTTGATCCCCATACAATATTGCAAACATAAAAAGCTCTAATTTTACCTATAAAAGTAAATTGTGAGATTTATTGTCTTGGGTTACAGTATTTGCCCAGAAGTGAGAAGTGGACTGCATTTTTCTCGCTTAACTACAAGATCATCGTGTCGACAGTTCAGTGCATGTTTTTTTCCCTGTCCAGTTCAGTAATAGTTAAATCGGCCCTCGGCTATGTCAACCATCACATCATAGAGATCTCGACCTTAGATAATGTGACCACCCATTTCTGTGTCACGCACATGTCACGCATAATTCCAAGAATTTAGTCTTTGGTTGACCGACTTGGCGCAACTAGAATGACTTCCTTCATAACTGTGCTGTTCACGTTTTAGTGTTTTAACTCCACCTGCAATGGGAAACTCTTTGAAAATCGAGGGAGTTGAGATCAAAGAAGAACTTGGTGGTGGAAGTTACGGTGTTGTTTACAAAGCCAAGTGGAATGGGCAGTTTGCAGCGGTGAAAGTGCTCAGGGAAGACATGTTGTGGTGTCACCCAAAAGCATTGGAAGATTTCAAGAAAGAATGCGAATTCTTTCGGGTATTAAAACATCCCAACATCGTGGAAATGTTCAAAGTTCTTTTCCCAGAAAACAGGTCACCTGTTCTTATTATGGAGCTCATGTATTGTGATCTACAGTCGTACTACAAAAACTCGAAATCGTCGCCGAAGGTTGCGCTTGACGAAGTCATCCGAATCATGTTGGATGTTGGCGAAGGACTGAAATTTTTACATGACCGTGGGGATCCCATCGTACACCGAGACATCAAGTCTAACAACATTCTACTGGACACAAAACAGAGGGCCAAGATTGCAGATTTGGGTCAAGCCAAAGAGTTTCCCGGCCTGGGATTTGGCGCTCGTCTGATGGGTGCTACCCCTGTTCCAGGCACCACTGTATACATGGCACCAGAAACATTTCCCCGTGGCAGCCGTCAGTCTCAAGCTGTTCTCCATCGTGTTGATTACGGAGCGGAAATTGATGTCTTCTCGTTTGGTGTTGTTTTGCTGGAGGTGACAGTTGGTCACTTACCATGTCCGAGACCTCTATTCACGCCGTTCACACGAGGTAAGTTTAGTCGCACCTCGATCCCGGTAGATGAGAAAATAATCATTTGATTTTTAAGGGGATATTGACGAGATCATATTTAGATTGGATCGCCTTGTATTCCTCTCTTTTTCCTCTATTTCTATATAAATTAAATTACAATTATTATGTTAATCCTTGCAATTGCAGACAATGTCGTCTAATTAAAGTGAAGTATGATCATCGCAGTAAATTTTCCAATTTAAGCAACTGGAAAGAAGAAGCCTGAAAAAAATCAGGGCTTCAACGGGATTCGAACCCGTGACCTCCGCGATACCGGTGCGATGCTCTACCAACTGAGCTATGAAGCCACACATTATTTCATTATTATTTCATATTTCATTATTGAATTATTTCACATATACTTCACAATGTCGTCTAATTTTCACATAAACTATAACTTTCACACCCTGTAAGTTGTTTGCCCATTCTTATTTTTTCTTTTTGTTTTTCTCTGTATCCATGTTTTTGTGTGTATGAGATCAGCCTCCCACCAATATTTGTGAGCTAGGCTTGCTTGACAGTTAAGTCAAACGCCCATTAAGTGGCCACACTTTGGGAAATGGGAGGAGGCTATTTAATAGGGATTGATCACTTAATAGGGGTTGATGTACTTTGAATACTTTTTACCATCAGGTTAATTTTTTAGTGGACATAGAATCACATCAGGATAATCATGATAAACATGTATTTGAATATTTTTATCAGTCATCCCTTTCTATTAACTGTCATCGCCTTTTCCAAAGCAAAGCTTAACTATGTGTCTTAAATTTTGGGAGGCTGTTTTACAGGGGATTAGAGACAATGAGAAAACCCTCATCGGTATGACCCAAACTTTGTCACGGTCAGTGGTGGCTGGTTAATAAGGATTTTATTTGCAGTATAATTACTGACAATAGTTTTAGGACTTTGATAACTGGCCACTAATAGGTTAATTTGACTTCTTCATAGGTGGCCTCTTTATTGGAAGTTAGACTGAAATATAATATTTTTTATATTCCATCAAATATTTTCACTCGCATACAAATATTGGTCTAAATGGGTCATGCAACTGAATATGCCTCACCTAAATCTGGGGAATATCCTAGTAATAAAATTCCCCCAATTTTGGAAAAAATATTTGAAGGATGAATAGACACAGTAGTGCTCATTTGACTTAAAAAGTGCTTGGATATTTGCCATTTGGACATACCTGTTCCTTGAAGGACCTCAAAGCTCACATTTTTCTTCAAGCTTTGCTCTTGGAAAGTTTTTCCCTACTCAGAACAGAGAGAGGGCACTTCCTGAGTTAGTAACAAGGCAGGTATACATTTAGGAGGCACAGGAGACAGTGTGGCCAAGTGGTTAGGTCGTCGGACTTGAATTCCGGGAGTCACAGG
Source organism: Orbicella faveolata (assembly GCF_042242905.1). Taxonomy (NCBI): domain Eukaryota; kingdom Metazoa; phylum Cnidaria; class Anthozoa; order Scleractinia; family Merulinidae; genus Orbicella; species Orbicella faveolata. Next base: position 3,195,273 of record NW_028301552.1, on the reverse strand, counting down.
TGCAAGTCCTGCTCTGACCACTAATCTGGAGTTGTTTCTCAGTAGACCCAAGTTCAGCTCTTTGGCCACATTTGTAAATGGCCACCTGGTCTACCTCCTGCCAGTTGTGATTTTTAACCATATTATGGTCATTTGCATTATTTGTTTCATTTGTTTCCATTGGCCCTGAAAAGCCCCACTAGGGGAGTGGTCAATATAAGATATGTATGTTATGTGGGTAAACTAGTGGATCTTGAGGTGCTTAAAATTGGGGTAAAAATAAATTGATGCAAAGGAACAGTTAGACACCACGGGTGCTGACCATTTGCCAGAATAAACCAGTTGGGATGAATGTTGAATAATGGTAAGGGTTTTTCCAAAATCATCAAACCAGCTGAATGAGTTGGCACTTACAATTTGCAATTCAATTTCCCATTATTGTTTAATCAGCTGATTAGAGACTCAGGAAACTGGAAAATGTGGCAAATGGTAAGGACATTTCTGCTCTTCAGTTCCAAATGAAAAAATGAGGACCGATCTGGAGATAGTCTACAATTTCCAAATGGGTTTCTCAGAAACCTACTGTTCCATTTGACTATTCACCCAAAATTTCCAGATATTTTTACTAAATGGTAAGCACCCTACCTCTGTAATTTCTATTTTAACTGGCTCAATTTGTAAACACTATCTCTATTAGTTTTCTAGCAGTGTTCTGATGCAAATGCTGCAATGTGATTGGCTGAGCTGTCATACTCTGTCAGTGTGCAAGGGCAGGAGGTTGTCCATAACTCAGGGGATGTTCTCTCATTTCTCCTATGTTTGGGACAAAGATTATGGGTTGATTCAATTTCCAAGAAGATTAGAGAAAGGAAATGATGGCCATTATGCAACTCAAAACCATAAAAATTGTCCAATAAATTGATGAGCTCATGTAAACAGCTGTAAGTTTCAAATGCTAAATTGTGTGGTTCCAGAAAATATAAATAAAGGAAGTATGAACCAAAACTGGAATTTCCAGAGGGATTGGGGGGTAATGACAAGCTGTTAGCCTTATCTGTTGGGGGGGTATGGATATTTTTCCAGAACAACACAATTTTATCTGTAAATGATTTTGCTTAATATGAAGTTTAATACTACTATGGCTTCATTTACTATCACTTCATGGAAATTTTGAGCTCATTGTGTTCACATAGTGTAATGCAATCCTAATCCAGTGTGTATCAAGTTTTTGAGATAGATTTGTTTGCCAATTTGGCCTCCCCACAGCAGGGGCAAATTACATCATGAGTGCATGTATGCAGTCACATATGTGCCATAGAGATTTGCAAAAAGTGTGTGTGATTTCTGCAAAGCTGAAGTTTGGCGCTGTGATTGCGACCCGCTCGCCTTTGGCAACAAGTAACCTAAAAGCATCAGGAGAGAATGTTTTGTTGCTCGGTGACAGCAAATGGCCACAAATTGTGGTAACAAATCAAATCTTCTGCATAGTTTGGCAAATGGCCATGAAATTGACCCTCAACCTGTGGTCACATAATAAATTTTTTGATTTATAGCTCGGCAAAATTGGTTTTAAGAAAACAAATTTGTGTTGTGTAACTTGCCAAAAGGCCATGTTTCAAGGTTGATTCACCATTTTCATTTGTGAAAACAAGAGGTAAATTCAAGCAATATAAAGAAATAGAAACCATTTGTTGACGTGCTGTCTTGCAGGGTCACTGGTCAAAACTTTATTTTCTCAAGGAATATTTATTACACAGTGTCAGCAATCTGCAATTGAATTCTTAGTGTTGCAAACAGTTCAAACGTCTTTCCTGGAACATATTTTGTCCAGTACATCAGTTAATACTTGATTAATTAAAAATACTTTTACTACAGGCTATAATCTGTTCACTGCTAGTTCAACTTCACGTGCAGGTCATTATCTGTCATTCAAGCAATCTTAGTTTTCTATTGAGCCATTTGAATGCCACCAAAGTAGACCAAACATGCAAAGTAAAAGTGAACCCACTGCTCTAATCTTTGATTAATACTAGTAATCTAATAATTATTCATAATTAGGACTAGGGGAATTGCTTTGACCAGTAATCTATTGTTCAAGAGCCAGTGAAGTAACTCATTCAGACAGAGGGGTAGTGGGCGGCGACCCAAGAGGAAAATGGGTCCTGGTCAAAAATGGGGAAAGGCCTGGCTGGAGTGAAGGTTGACCTTAATCTCATTTTAGTAAGGAGTTAAAGAGGGAGTGTTAAAAGCGTTTTGCCCGTTGCACCAATTAAGATCTTAATTGTGTTTTTGGTAAATCAAAAGGGGAGGGGGTTGAGATACCCAGCAGACCCTTCCCCTAGGCTACAGTATGTCATGGTTCTGACCTTCTGCATTGACAGTAATTCATAACCAATTGAATTTATAAAGTTTATCTCAAACATTAGCTTCTGCTGTTGGAGGGGCAACGATAGAAGGGTGACAGGTCTGGTATGATGGCAGGGCTTGGATCACTGCAACAAAAATCACTGGACTTGCCTGGCCCTTTCAAACTTTCTTTATATTACAACCCTTGGGATTTGAATGGGTTTATATGTCAGACCCCTATTGCTGATGGTTACATGGCATTACGGAGAAGGAGGAGCTGGTGGGGCTAAAGGGTAGGGCCTGGTAGGGCCTTTTTTTCTTGGGTTGAATCTTAGGGTTTGCAAACGCAAGATAAATTGCCAAACAGTGATGGCTAGTATGTTTGTCTTGGCCAGATTTTGTTGCCCCACCACTTTAAAATGGTCTCTGTGGTTTCTACATTATTTATGAAATTATCAGCAGAATAGCTGCTCACACTTGGAAGTCACAGGGTAATGAGCTATTCAAATGTGGGTACCTAATTACAATACTATGTGAGTTGTGGAATTTCCATCCCACTTCACACTGTATGTCAGTGCTTTCTCACAATTGTCACTAAGTACATGCATAGACAGTTCCAGGGGGGAGGAATGTAGGGTTGCTACCCACCCTTCCTTCGTGAGATGTTGTTTGGGCTTGTCCTGTCTTCATGAATTTAGACTGTTCGTTGGACAGTTACAATTCGTTCCTCCTCTGATGTCATGAGGTCTTTGATCTTCCACAACCAAATGTCCATTCAACAAGTTTTCACATGCTAGTGCTTTATCATATATAATTGCTTCTAACAAAAACAGGTGTGTTAAGCCTTGACTGCTTATCCTTGCTATTTTTCCTGGCTATTTTCTTGGTCGTGAATAACTTGATTATAGTGATGACTAGAATGTAGATTTTGGTCATAATAAGACATTGATCATGAATAACCCTGTTCTGTTTAAAGAATGCCTTGCCTAGTTAAGTGTTTATATGCCAGCACCAGCAAATATATAGAGGATATTACACGGTGGCGAGAAGATGTGAATTTTATGTTCAAGTGGCAAGAACAATATTTCACAAGTGAGCGTAGCAAACAAGTGAGATATTGTTCTTGCAACGAGAACATAAAATTGATATCTTTGAGCTAACGTGTAATGTTCTTTTTATTGCAAATACTGATGACGGCGGTTTTGACGATTATACAAGGATTTCCAACCACTTTCCGAAGATTTCCGAAGATTCTCCAAAACTTGCCCGAAGGTCACACGAACGTTGACGAACATTTCCCGAAAATCTCCGAAGATTACCGAAGATTTCCGGAAATTACCGAAGATTGCCGAAGACTTTCGAGGAAGATCCCAAGATGTTTCGATGATACACCAACGAATTTAAGTACAATTTAAGAGGCAAACTTGATATCGTGAAATCATCGATATCTTCACTAGTGGGGATATGGAAAATGCACCACTCGAGTCCCGGATGTGGTTTCGTATGAATTTTACGAGTGGAGTATTTTCCAGTAAAACACTCGTGTCTATATAATAAAAATGTGCACGTCATGCGGCAATTGCAGGCCGGTAGGCAGCCAAATTTTTAAGGCCACGCCGGCCACGCCGAATATCTCGTGTGGTTGGTAGTAGTTTCGTGTTGCTTGAGTAACTGTATTCGTAAATCCTCCCTTCCAGCTGAAACACCCGAGCTTTAATCAAGCAACAAGGAAATAAGAAATTAAGTACCTTTTCGGAATATCGGAATATCGCCAACCCAGAATTAAAAGTTAGCCGTAGGATCAATTTTTGTTGCATAAAAATGTTTTCCACTGCTTGTGTTTTGTGTAGTATTCAAACTAAAAATAAAAGGACAAACAATACAAACCGAAAACCTCCGAAACGTTACAAAAATGAAATCAAAATTCTCGCTAATCCTTGGTACAGCTTAGTCGGGCTTTGAACAACCCGGCCCAGGTTACTATGCTCTTCTTTTTCTCGGAATCAAAACATCCCAAGATAAAGTCACCACTGAACGGACAAAAAGGGAGGGCCAGTTTTACTTGGCCTCTCTCCTAGCTTCACCATTGTATATTCCCATATCGGTTTTCGTACTGTCGTACTAATGCAGTGTTTGCTTCCTCATTTCAGATGGGAATTTTGTCCCAGAACACACTCGCCGAAAGAAGGAACTAGAAGAGATGGGGATCCTTCATCCGCTCAGAGACATCGTTCTGCAGTGCCTTGAAAATGACCCCAGCAGAAGACCCACAATCAATAAAGTCACTCAAGACTTGAAAAGAAACGACGGCAGTCAAAAACGAATCGAGTTAAAAATCGCTTTTCTTGGAAATTCCGGAGTAGGAAAATCGCTTTTAATAAAGCGATATATAGACAAGGATATTCCACAAGAATTTGTGAAGTCTACAATCGGTGTAGAACTGCACCCTGTGCCACTAGAGATTGGAAATCAACTGGTCATTCTCAGAATTGTAGACCCGGCGGGCCAGGAGAGGTTCGACAGCATTGCCCCGTCCCTGGTTAGAGGCTCGCACGGCGCTTTCCTTGTTTTTGATATCAGTGAGCCCCGAACATTTATGGACCTTCCAAAGCACATGAACTTTATCGGTAGTTCTTGTAATGAAAATGTGAAGGTCATGTTAATAGGGAACAAGAAAGATCTTCCAAGACAAGTCGCGTTTGACCGAGCTAAAAGCTATGCTGACTCAAACGAAATGGAGTACCTCGAGGTGAGTGCTATGACACTTGAAAACCTCGAGGAAATGTTTGAGCGCTTGGCGAGTAGTATTTTAGACTCGCTTGACACAAGCGATGTACGTATTCTAGAAAGATCAGTGTCTCGTGTTCATCTTACAGGTGATAAGTTGAAAACTAGTGAAACTAGAAGCCGGTGTAACTGTAAGTAACGGTGGCAAAATCGCATCGATCATAACAAGGAAGGTGTTACCCTGGTATTATTACGAGTGAGTTTATAATTCCTGGCCTCAACAATCCTTGGCGGTGGAAGCGGAATTCTGTGAAGTTTCCTAATTCCAAAAATGGCCGAGTGATCGGAAAAACCGATTTATAACTATTTTATACTATTAGACGTTTTATATTTTTAGAAATTGTATTTAGCAGGGCCCCTCTGGATACCAGCCACTGTGCTGAATGGGCCACCCTGCATAAATAAAGTTTTACCTACCTACCTACCTAGTGTGGTTTAATACTCCAATCCTTTGCGAGTGTCCTACGGACTGCCTGCGCATGCCCTCAGTCCCGTAAAAACCCAACAACAATAACAGCGGGGAATGGCGTTTGTAACAGAGAAGATATTTGTTTACAATCATTGTTTTTGTTATTTTTAAAAATGTTCAAAACGTTAAGCAAAGGAATTCTTTGTTTCACCCGCCAATAGTTCTCTGGTTGGCATATTAATAACAATAGGAGGCGTCACTGATATCTTTGCAATAGAAGTAGTGGTGGCTATGAAGTGGCAGCTTGTAACTTAGTATTTGGTTTGAAACTGAAAGAGAATTTTGCCGCAGGCAATTAGACGCTCTTCGGACTCGTTACGCATTCTTTTTCCAGGAAAGATTAGCAATGCGTGATGATCCCACAAGAGGCAAGGGTGCGCACCAATTAATTGAACACTACACTCAATTGCTGAATAGAAAAAACAACAACTGTTTTTGTTCGATGAGCATTAGCAATGTTTTATTGCTTTGTCAGTTGTACAATTCAAAGGATTCAGTTTATAGTCTTACCGAACCGTGAATCAGACGGGGGAATAGGTACCAGTCAACAAACACAGTAGACCGCGGCTCTTTTCCAAGAATATACGTCTGTTTCAAAACGAGTCTAAGTTTGATTTGCTTGAAAATGGACATTTTCGTATGAAAGCTTTTGCACTAAGAGTTGTTTGACCAAAGAGACAAAGGCAACTCGGAAAATGGCCTGTAGACTGTGCCAATAGCTCTGTTTGTCAAAGCTGCTGAGTATGACGTTCGAAAAATGCAACGTTCCCGACGCACACGTGTACATACGTTGCACAATTTGGATAACAAGAATTGGAAACTCAAGAGCTTCAAAGAAGCTGAACTTCCCCTGTCTGACTCATCAGATTACTTTATACTTTATACTTTTTAAAGTAAATATACCGACACCTTATGGAGTTATTGAATAATCTTTTGTATACCATGCCTTAGAAAATACAGCCAATCAGAATACAGCAAAGCTGTTGTATATTCGACGTTATTACACCCAACCTTCCCATCGCGCGCCGCGCGCATGTCCCATTGGTTTTGTTGGCCCTGTAGTTTTAGACTCGTGTGTATGCCAAGAAAATACAAGTGACTCGCGGCATATTCCATGGTATACCACTCGAAAACGTTGCATAACTAGTATTTAAAAAGGTTCAACTGGTTTGTTAAGTTAGTTCTCCTGCTTTATCATCGCTCGATACTTAAGAGAACGCAGTTGAACTCACAATACTGAGTTAGTTTGTATGAACGGTCTACCCTCACGTGTATCCTGGTTACAGTCTTCTATTTTACTTTGAGGGTCTGTTTATATGGGGAAAAGTTGTCCCTGCTGACTGGGTCTAGCATTGGCCCCTTCCGATTTCCACGCTTTAGCTGGTTACTGACGTCACTAGTGAACGAGTCAAACAAGATATCCAAAGTGTTTAGATGGAAAAACCGTTGGCTCGCCTCCAAGGGTGGCTACGTTTAGTGAGTGATACTCCCCTGAGTAGGAACAACTTTCAGTCTCCATATAAACAAATCAAGTTTAACTTTGTTGACGTTTGACCCCATCCTGTGCTTAAATAAATACTATACAATCTTGAAAACTATTCTTGTACAAAGCGTCCAGATAATTATAAGCAAACATTTCAATCATCCTTTATTTCGTTGGGAAGAGTTGCGCGAAATAAGCCTTACTTGTCAAACGAGTGTTAAGAGCCGACCACGCGAAATAACGTTTGCTTACAATTGTCACATAAAACTGCTATTATCTCAAAGCCACTTGCGCTGGTCCTCTGGGTTCAACTCACTGTGGAAGAGCGAAATCTCCTTTTCCCCTTCCCTTCCCTTCTTCCGTTTGTGGTTTTTTGTTCTTGTCGTTAACACCGAAAAAGGCAGAAACCCGAACTTTTTCTAGGTATGGCGTTTGTCTCACCATGTTCCCCTTCCTCCAACTACCCCGATTCTGAGATAATAAATGAGCGAGTTAAAAAAAAAACGCATACATGTAAATGCGCTTGTTAGTGATCTTTTTGTGAATAGTCGAGAGAACAAGCAAATCAGGCGATGCCACACCTGACAGCTGCCGATCTTAAATGAGCTTTCAACGTGGGACCCTAGTTGCGTTATAAGTAAATTACACACAATAATGTACATCAAAAAAGATACTCGATTCTGATTGGCTGAGAGCAGTGCAGCTCAAGTGCATATTACACATCGTAATTCTGGACTATGATTGGCTGAAAGACAGTAACAAATTTTCCTAGCCAATGATATCACTTAAAATGACGAAAATTTTGTCCGGACACTTTGAAAAAAAGTTTTCTAGCTCGAATGAGAAAAATGGCTTTGAGAAAGATCTTCCGGCACTTCCTCCACGCAAATTTTTTTCATGTTTGTATTATTAATAAGTAGTCATACGGTTTTTCTCGTTCAATTTGGAATTAATCTGCACTTGTGAGTTTTTCAAAAAGCTCACTCGTGCCAATTAATTCCAAATTTAACTCGAAACCGTATGATTACCTATACAAAGTCTTAAGCATGAGTCGTACCGTGCAAATCGGCCCATGTCTAGCTATCACTTGAAAACCGCCCAATACGACATCGTCCTCAGGACGCTTCTCGATCCCTGGGGAAAGCCCTTCTAGGGGGAGGTGTTGTAGATTTTCTTTTGGCATCAACGCCTAGTTTACCAAGCATCAGTGTAAAAAAAGCGCAAATTTAAGAAGAACAGTAGCGTCCGCCATCTTAGTAAAGGTCATCTAATGCGCCTGCGTAATTTAACATTTGAACACTGCTTGCGTTTTATACTCTACCCGTGTGAACTACGCTGAAAGACTACATTAATCGACAGAGCCGCTTTATCATTCGCCTCAAAAAGCCGATTGACGATGGGTCCAAGCAGTGGAAAGGTTCCATACCTTACTACTACAGTTATCGTGTGAAGAAGTTGCAATTCAAGAGCAGCATGAGCGTTTCTTTGCGCCGGGATTACCAGCAGCAGAGGAGTTTCTGTTGCCATTCTCGTCCCCTTGTTTCAAACTGATAGTATCAGGGTCTTTTTCGATTCTCTTTCGCGGGACCTGTTCCCTCGTCGTGATTTGTGCAGGAGGTTCATAGCGCCGCGGAGAAAAACTCGGCAGACTGGAAGCTGCACTCGTAGACGGAGTAGACGAAGAAGGCGAAGAAGCAGAGCCCAGATCTCTCTGTTGCATCAACTGTTCTGTTAACACAGAAAATGTCTCTTCGATGTTTACACCGGTTTTGGCGCTTACCTCAATGTAAAAGAGATTGAATTCGAGACTTACATTTTCTGCTGTTTCAAAGTTCACCTCCCTGGGTTCACTGTCCGTTTTGTTTCCCACGAGGATGATAGGTATCTCATTTCCACATCTCCTCCGCACCATGGACACCCATTGGCGAATATTCACAAGAGAATCCCTCGAGCCCACGTCGAAAACAACAGCGGCTCCATGAGTCCCTCTGTACAGCTGCGGAAGTGAACTCGTAGTGTTATACTGTCCTGATGTATCAACAATTTGAAGCAGAATAGACTTGCCCTTGAGCTGAAGACGCTCGGTGTACTCCCCACAAGCAATGGTCATCGGCATATGTTCTTGAAATGGAAGATTGGGCCTGACAAACTTAGTTGCAATGCTCGTTTTCCCGACTCCCTGGTCTCCAACCATGACAACTTTGAACTCGTAGTCATACTGGCCAGCGGTAATACGATGGATCGGTCTGCGCTGAAGGTTATCTTGTGATCGATGAAAATCGTTGTTTTCCTTGAAGACGCTGAGCGCCTTCACCAGATCTTGAGCAGCTGGACGGTCGTCGGGGCTATTTTCAAGACAGTGCAGGACGAGAGGACGCAAGGGATGCTCCGGTCGCAATTCAGATAGGTCCTCGCTCCGACGAATGGCTTCAGGCACCATGCGTCCATCTATTATTGAAAAAAAAAAAAACGCATGCATAAAGAGTTGGCATATTATGTGTTAAATGGGGGAGGGAAGAAATATGTTCTTTGTGACCTTATAGTCCAGTGTCAGGTTAACAAAAAGGTACTGAATTAAGAGACTATATGAACAGGGTTAGTCTCTATTTGAAGTTTAACAAATTGATGTCAGCTTTTCATGCGTCTGTCCTGTTGTTGATCAAGAATTTTGGCATAACATTGTCAAAGTAGCTATGGATCCACCAGGCGATAGCCGAGTGGATCTGCAGATTACTTTGACAATTTTATGACGAAATTCATTGTCAATAACAGGAACTGAGGTCAATATGTCTTTTTTTTTTTCAATAAAAAATTGTCAAATTGTCCGCTCTCGCTGATCGCGTCAACATCGCATAAATTATAAATTCGTTTCTGTCCGTTTGCTGACAATGAAAATTAGCCAATGAGCACGCGATAATTTCTGCAGTTATTGTAAAAAAAATATTCGCAAATACCTGTGAGAGCACGATATATTGACAGCGCACATGTATATTGTTTCATTTTACGCTTCATAATTTTGTGAAAAATTGATTACAGACTGGCAATAACACTGTACAGATGAGTCTTTTCGTTCAGTGGTCTCGGTTAAATCGAAACGTTTGTTCCGGGGTTAATCACTGTTAATATTAGTTTTGGTACTTCTGCCGCCAACCCCCTCCCTCCCCCCCCCCCCCCCCCCCGCTCCGCACTTACGATAAAGTCACGCAATCTCGGCTAAAAACGTATCAGTTTGTGCACTGGTGAATTACATTAGGTATATTTCATAGCTGTATAATTTTTATGTAACTATATGGTTACTCCTTCTGGGGAAATCAAAACACAGCTGATTGCACTAAATCCTGATATTAAAATGAAATCGATCTTTATTGACATAAACAGAATCAATCATTCCATGATCAGTTTCATCCATGGCAACCTCACCTTCTGTATGTAACTCCGTTATTCGTACAGAGAGATGGCCAACAATAACCTCCAGCACAACGACTCCAAAAGAAAATATATCTGCTTTAGTGCCGTATGTCTTTCTTTCTCTGCTGTAACACCATTTACCAAACGTTTCAGGCGCTCGCGTTGCTGGTGTTCCGAGATTACCAGTGGCAGCCATTTCGCCACCCGGAAAACACTTCGCAACTCCGAAATCGGCGATCTTCGCCTCTTTCGTAGCGGTCAGAAGTATATTTTTACAAGCAAGGTCTCTATGGACGATGGGCTCTGGTAGCTGATGAAGATAATTGAGTCCTTCAGCCACATCAAGCATTATGGAGACGGTATCGCGGAAGGTAACTCTTGGATCTGTTTGTGACCTCGTTATAAATCGCTGTAAATCTTGGTCCAGCAGCTCGGTCACTATAATTGTTGATTCCCTCGGTGACTCTGGTATCACAGCAGTCAAATATTTCACGATATTTGCGTGATTTAGACCGCTTAACAATTCCCACTCCTCTTTAAATTTCTGTTTTACATCGGTCTTCTCTAACAAGTAGTTGTGAAGTTTCTTCGCTGCAACTGGTCTGTTTTTCCAGACGGCCTTGTACACCACGGCGTAAGATCCCCGGCCGATTTCTGTCAAGAAATTCACTTCTTCTTTCGATGAAGTATTTCCCATTTGCTTGGCTGTGTCCTAAATGTCCTTGGTAGTATTTTTACACGGAAGTGCAGAACTCCAACTAACTACGTACAATACTCAAGCGATTGTAGCGCGAAGCCCCTTCCCAGTCCCCGAGGAATGGCCGTCATGGACTTGTCGGCCCCTGGGTACGATCAAATTCTGGGGGTAGTCAACAAACGCACTTTGAAATAATAAAAGACAAATGCAAAGTTCCTAGATTCCGAGAAAATCACTCTGGTTTAAAAACAAATAATACCACAATCTTTGCTATGGCTAGTAACCTTTCTTTTAAAAAAACCAGTAAAAAAAATAAAATAATTTCATGTTTAGTTTAGTTTCGAATATTGCCTTCCAAGCTAATTTTTGTTTCAAAACCTGTACCTTAAGATTGAAAAACTAAAACTAGCCGGCCTGTTAAGAGTATTTTCCGAGATGTTTATACGGTATCTCATTGAGTATGTAAAGAGCACTCCTCTACACAGTTGTTCTTTTGGCTTTTTTGTTTCGTTTTTTGACACAGATTTTGTTAATAATCACCCCCTTATTTTCTCCTCCCACCCCTTAATAAACAGATTTTTGCTATCGTCTGCATTGACGAGCCAGGACTCTAGATCAGATATCATTTGACCGGCTGCCAATCATGAAGAAGATGGGCGTCAAAGAGTCTGCACATCAACTGCAAGTCTTTTCAAGACGTGACAGAGTGGATTGACGAACTCGGGCGAATTGAGCAGTTACGAGGAAGGAATTATTCTACCCAACAAGAGGTACTGACAAAGGCATCATAAACAGCAGAAATCTTGAAATTGTGCGTGAATTGCAGATCACAAGAACTGTGAACTGAAACTGTCCCGCTTGTTCTTACCCTCCAGTTTAGTCTCTAACTCAAATCCTTCCATGCTGTGAGTATCAAACCATGTTTGGAATTAAAGACGGAATCATGTTCAAGGACCCGGGTCAGCCTGCACCATTTTCGATGCCATCAAAATTATTGATATTGCATGGTGAAGCAAAATCTTAATGCTTTACTGTAAGTTGTGTTACTGAAAGCATGCTCACATTCAAACCAAGTGAAGCGTACCCCGCAAGATTACATTAATGAATTGATTATTTGAATATTGAACCCGTAATCGTTTCAAGAATGCAATAATGAATGGATTATTTGAATACTAAACTCGCTAGTCATTTTAAACATCAATATCAAATTGATTTTTTTGAACATTAAACCCATAAGCTGCATTCTTGGAACGACTACTGGCTCGTCACGTGGGGAGGAAGATTGCGTGACGAGCCCTGAAAGAGCGTCCCCCTAGGAGGCTGCTACTGTGGAACGATCTGTGGAAAGATCTGTGGAACATTTGAGCGGACTTAGAATTAACAGAGCCATTAAATACGTTTACTGACGAAAAGAGTACAACTGCGGAGCTGTAGTTAAAGAGATCATGTGTTGGTTTGTTTTAGTTTGTTTGTTTGTTGTTGTTTAATCTTTCGAAATCGTCCAAAATCTTGTCGTATGGATTTATTTTACATTTCATAGCGAATACCCAGGGAAGAGACTGAGAATCTTCTGAAGGTGAAGTGCTGAGTATGACTTCAAGTTG